>NC_092775.1:42304455-42604612 GCF_047496795.1 Chiloscyllium punctatum | reverse complement strand
TTGTGTTTAGTATTATAGGGTTTTTACAGTAATCTGTAATGAATTTCCTCTTGTCTGAAAATAAAAGGTTAATAAGTGGGCATTTTACTTAAGAAGCCTCGATGTCCAGCCAGATTGATTGTGGATCAAACAAGACCGAATCAGCTATGTAACTTAATAAGGAACTTCACTGATATTTCCTAAAATCTGGGAAGTCCAATCCTCCCCTTGCCTGTGGAAGCTGTAGCTTCTTCAGCTTAATGAGGGGCCGTCTATGATTCCAGATAAAGGAACCCAACCAGCGATATAATTTACGTAGTGCCAGCCTCGGCAGCATCACCGGAAGCATTCTCATAGGGTATAGGAGACGGGGCAGGACATTCATTTTAATTAGTGCTATTCTACCCAGCCAGGAAATTGGAAGGTCTCCCCATCGCTGGAGATCCTGCCTTATCCTTTCCAGTAAATGCACAAAGTTAGTCTTGTATAACTGACCAAATACTGGGGTAATAAAAATGCCTAAATATAAGAAACCCTCCAGGGACCAATAAAAGGGAAAATGGGATCCATCCACTAAGTGGGGTATCATAGCAAGGCCACCCATTGGCATAGCCTCCGATTTTGTGTAGTTTTTAAAAAAATATCCCTGAGCTTCACAGATATCTGTAAGAATCACAGAGAGAAGTAGTCAGTTTTGTTTGTTCACTGTGCAGAACACAGATGCTTGAATTGAAGAGACCAAGCTCAGGAAGCTTCAAATGAGACTGGAAAATTCACCTAGCCTCAGATAACCCTTACAGTTAAAGTCAGTTCTCAGTGATTTGAAGTAATCTGTCTGCAGAAGAACCAGTCACTGGAAACAGAAATTTTCGTAAACTAACATGATCACATAGCAGATAAGGTAAAGAGTATCGATAGAAGGAAGTTTTTAGTCATTTTAAAAATTAAAGAGAACAAAAGAACAAAGAAAATTTACAGCCCAGGAAGAGGCCCTTCAGCCCTTCAAGCCTGAGCTGATCTGCATAGACAATAGACAATAGGTGCAGGAGTAGGCCATTCTGCCCTTCGAGCCTGCACCACCATTCAATATGATCATGGCTGATCAGCCTTAATCAGTATCCTGTTCCTGCCTTATCTCCATAACCCTTGATTCCATTATCCTTGAGAGCTCTATCCAACTCTTTCTTAAATGAATCCAGAGACTGGGCCTCCACTGCCCTCTGGGGCAGAGCATTCCACACAGCCACCACTTTCTGGGTGAAGAAGTTTCTCCTCATCTCTGCCCTAAATGGTCTACCCCGTATTTTTAAGCTGTGTCCTCTGGGTCGGCACTCACCCATCAGCGGAAACATGTTTCCTGCCTCCAGAGTGTCCAATCCTTTAATAATCTTATATGTCTCAATCAGATCCCCTCTGAGTCTTCTAAACTCAAAGGTATACAAGCCCAGTCGCTCCAGTCTTTCAGTGTAAGGTAGTCCTGCCATTCCAGGAATTGACCTCGTGAACCTACGCTGCACTCCCTCAATAGCCAGAATGTCTTTCCTCAAATTTGGAGACCAGAACTGCACACAGTACTCCAGGTGTGGTCTCACCCGGGCCCTGTACAGCTGCAGAAGAACCTCTTTGCTTCTATACTCAATCCCTCTTGTTATGAAGGCCAGCATGCTATTAGCCTTCTTCACTACCTGCTGTACCTGCATGCTTACCTTCATTGACTGGTGTACAAGAACACCCAGATCTCTTTGTACTGTCCCTTTACCTAAATTGATTCCATTTAGGTAGTAATCTGCCTTCCTGTTCTTGCCACCAAAGTGGATAACCAAACATTTATCCACATTAAACTGCATCTGCTATGCATCTGACCACTCACCTAACCTGTCCAGGTCACCCTGTAATCTCCTAACATCCTCCTCACATTTCACCCTGCCACCCAGCTTAGTATCATCAGCAAATTTGCTAATGTCATTACTAATACCATCTTCTATATCATTAACATATATTGTAAAAAGCTGCGGTCCCAGCACTGATCCCTGCGGTACCCCACTGGTCACTGCCTGCCATTCCAAAATGGAGCCGTTTATCACTAATCTTTGTTTCCTATCAGCCAAACAATTTTCAATCCAGGTTAGTACCTTGCCCCCAATACCATGCGCCCTAATTTTGCTCATTAACCTCCTATGTGGGACTTTATCGAAAGCTTTCTGAAAGTCCAGGTACATTATATCTACTGGATCTCCCTCGTCCATCTTCAGAGTTACATCCTCAAAAAATTCCAGAAGATTAGTCAAGTATGATTTCCCCTTCATAAATCCATGCTGACTCTGACCTATCCTGGTACTACTATCTAGATGTGTCGTAATTTCATCCTTTATCCAGCATATTTCCCACCACTGAGGTCAGACTAACTGGTCTATAATTTCCTGCTTTCTCTCTCCCACCTTTCTTAAAAGGTACAACATTAGCCACCCTCCAATCCGCAGGAACTGATCCCGAATCTATCGAACTCTGAAAAATAATCACCAACGCATCCACGATTTCTCGAGCCACCTCCTTCAGTACCCTGGGATGTAGACCATCAGGCCCGGGGACTTATCAACCTTCAGACCTAACAGTCTGTCCAACACCAATTCCTGGCAAATATAAATTCCCTTAAGTTCAGGTCGTTTAGCCACTGTTACCTCAGGGAGATTGCTTGTGTCTTCTACAGTGAACACAGATCTGAAGTGCCAATTCAATTCTTCTGCCATTTCTTTGTTCCCTGTAATATATTCCCCTGTTTCTGTCTTCAAGAGCCCAATTTTAGTCTTAACCATTTTTTTGCCTTTCACATACCTAAAAAAGCTTTTACTATCCTCCTTTATATTTTTGGCCAGTTTACCTTCGTACCTCATTTTTTCTCTACGTATTTCCTTCTTAGTAATTCTCTGTTGTTCTTTAAAAGCTCCCCAGTCCTCCATTTTCCAACTTATCTTTGCTATGTTATACTTTTTCTCTTTTAACTTTATATGTTCCTTAACTTCCCTCATCAGCCACGGCCACCCATGCCTCCTCCTAAGATCTTTCTTCCTTTTTGGAATGAACTGATCCTGCATCTTCTGCATTATGCCCAGAAATATCTGCCATTGTTCCTCCACTGTCATCCCTGCTACGGTATTGCACAATTGAACTTTGGCCAGCTCCTCCCTCATAGCTCCATAGTTCCCTTTATTCAACAGAAATATAGTCACTTCCGATTGTACCCTCTCCCTCTCAAATTGCAGATTGAAGCTTATTGTATTATGGTCACTACGTCCCAATGGCTCTTTCACTTCGAGGTCCCTGATCAATTCTGGTTCGTTTCGCAATACCAGATCCAAAATTGCCTTCTCCCTGGTAGGCTCCAGCACCAGCTGCTCTAAGAATCCATCTCGGAGGCACTCCACAAAGTCTCTTTCTTGAGGTCCAATACCATCCTGATTCTCCCAGTCTACCTGCATGTTGAAATCCCCCATAACAACTGTAGTAACATCTTTGCGACAGACCAATTTCAGCTCCTGATTCAACTTACATCCGACATCCAGATTACTGTTTGGGGGTCTGTAGATAACTCCCAAGAGAGTCATTTTACCCTTAGAATTTCTCAGCTCTATCCACACTGACTCTATATCCCCTGATTCTAGGTCCCCCCGCGCCAGGGACTGAATATCATCCCTTACCAACATGGCCACCCCACCCCCTCTGCCCGTCAGTCTGTCCCTAAGATACTGTCTAAACCTGTCACCCAATTCCTAAGCATTTGTATCCCTCTGCTCCCCACCTACTCATGCATCTGTCCTGACGCATCCTAAATGAACCTACCATGTCTGCCTCTACTCCCTCTGCTGGCAATGCATTCCAGGTGCCTACCACCCTCTGTGTGAAAGCATGACCTCTTATCATTGAATACTTCACCCTGGGAAAAAGCTTGTCTCTATCCACCCTGTCTATACCCTTCATGATTTTGTGAACCTCAATCAGGTCCCCCCTCAATCTCCTTTTTTCTAATGAAAACAAACCTAACCTAGTCAACCTCTCTTCACAGTTAGCACCTTCCATACCAGGCAACATCCTCGTAAACCTTCTCTGCACCCTCTCCAAAGCATCCACACCCTTTTGGTAATGGGGATCTTTGGTAATTTTGAAGTGTAAGATACCTACCGAATCTTGTTTGGACAATGGTTCTTTTAGTCTGCTTATTACGATAGAGCTTTTACCTTGAAATCTAGTTGTGTGAAATTTTCACTAAATCGCTGAAATTCAAATATCTTTTTAAATGTTATGGAGATTTTAATAGTTAATCTTTGTTGCTTTGATTTTAGATATAATATCATATGTGTACTGAAAATCCATTTCAAAAGATAATCAGTCATTTTATGCTTACATAGGCAGCTAAATACGCTATAGCAGGCAATAATGTGACTTCTCTGTGAGATGAAGTACAAGGACTATCCATTGATTTTTGACAGATATTAGAACATAAATCAAAGCAATACACCTAACCACTCAAGACTGACAAATGCACATACCATGAAATTTTGTATCATGCAAAGAAATTGCTCCATAGAAGAGCCTCATGTGATATATTCTGAATATAACAAGGAAGTAGGGGAGTGGATGGCTGTAAATAAAATGTGAACATAATAGCAACTGTACATCATAGTTGTATAAATATATTGTCACTTCTGACATGTTTACTGCATTTATATGGTTAGGTAACTGTTATAAAGTTTTTACTTTCTTGTACAATAAAAAAAAATTACTATTAGTGTAGGAAAGTGTCTTTTGAACAGACTCCTGTCTGAAGCTAACAACTTCCAAGTATACTTGTTTTGAGTACTTGGCATTATTATAATAATACTTAGATACAGCAATATCATCAGGAACTCTCAGTTTTGAGCACTGTGGTTTTCTAAACGGTTGCACAACAAACAAGTAGCCTAAAATTACATTTGGATATTACAGGAATGACAACACTAAAGAGACATTGCAATGGCCTCCAAACTAAATGCAGTGGTAATGTCTTGAATTTCTATCAAAAATGAATTAAATATAATGGCTAGTATTTTAACTTGTGTTTAAATTATGGATTAGTTGGCAATGTAGAAACACTACTTTAGCTCAGATTCTGATATTAATGGAAATGTAGTGGATTGACTGGTTGATTTATTGTCACATGTACCAAAGTACAGTGAAAAGCTTTGTTTACGAGCAGTACAGTCAGATCATAGTAAGCAAGGATGTACAGTTCAGAGGTTGTAAAAAGACTTAGACAGAGGCATATAGGTTACATTGCACAAAGCATGCATGAAGCCAAATCATCGTTAGCAAGATCAGCATTATTTAAGGCTGGAGAGTCCATTCATCAGTCCGGAAGAAGCTATTCCTGAACCCGCTGGTGCTTGTGTTCAGGATTCTGTATCTTCTGCCTGACAGAAGAGTTTGTAAGAGATCACTACTGGGCTGCACTGGGTCTTTTGGTGATGTTGGCAGCCTTTCTGTAACAGTGAGCCATGTAAACAGAGTACATGGATGGGAGGTTAGCTTCCAGAATGGTCTGGGCTGTGCACACCACCTCTTGTAGTTTCGTATGAACCTGGGCAGAGCAATTGCCACACCAGGCCATTATGTACCCACAAAATATGCTTTCAAAGGTGCTTCTGTAGAAGTTGGTAAGGGTCCTTATGGACATGTCAAATCTCCTGAGCTGCCTGAGGATGAAAAGGCGTTGTGGGGAAGTCCAGAACAGGTTGTCAGTTATCATCACACCAAGGAACTTGATGCTGTCCACCCTCTCAACCTCAATTCCGTTGATGTAAGTCAGGGCATGTTCTCCTCCTTTCTTTCTGAAGATCAGTTCTTCAGTTTTGCCAACAGTGAGAGAGAGGTTCAATTCAACTGGAGGCAAATTCCATTGAGGCATTCAAAAGGCCATTAGATGATTATTCAAGTGGAAATAATCTGCAGTGTTATGGAGTAAAGACAGAAGTTTGGCACAAAGTCAAACTGCTCAGAGAGTCATTGCGGGCAGAAAGGGCTGAATGACTATCTTATAAATGATGACAGTTGTGTGGTTCTATGGTAATTTTGAGTTTAGACCAAAGAAACCCTGGCAGCTCACTGCTGAGCACAAAAGAAGATTGAGTTTGTTTTTGTTGGACCACAATATTTTTCTTTAACTTAAGTGTGTTTTTTTTTAAGTTCACAATAAGACTACTTCAATCTTTTAATGCCTGCTGTTTTTGTCATAAAGGGAGAAAGGAATGGACATGACTCTTAAACTACCTGTATGACTGCAATGTTAGCATTTTAATTTAGACCCTGTTAGAGGCAGGGAATTAAAGCAAGAAAGAAAAAGTGATGTTTTATTTTCCCCAGCAGTGAAGATAACTATATCCATTATGTTATATGTTAGATAAGCAATAAAGCTATGAAATGATCAATTGCATTTACTGGGATAACTGTGAGGTCAGTTTAGTTGGTCACACTATATTTCAGTAGCAATTCCAGGTCATGGGCTCAATTACTATTTGACTCGCTACGATAGCATTAAATGAGTGTTCAATAGAATCGAGTTCCAGTATAGATGTTCTGTTGGTTCAAGTGGATGTTATAAACAAAAGGTTCTCCTGGCATTCTGATTTTGTTGTACACAATATAGTGGCTGATTTGTCTTCCAAACCATGTCTATATTTCGAAATAAGTCAGTAAAAGCATGCTTTGGGATATTTATGAGATATATTTTAGATGTTATATAAATATAAATTCGAGTCTGTCAATTTTTGCATAATTACAAAGGTAAATATTGTCATGGTTCCATTTAGGATAATACTGAACAAGATGGATATTTTATTATAATTTCACTTATTGGACACTAATCTCTTAAAGAATCAAATCATAGAAGAACTAAGGGTAAGAAAATAACCAGCAAGATTCCAGAGCCAAATGAAAAGGCCAAAAAAAATCTTTATTATGGAAAGTTGAACATAAGCAATAATGACTAAACAGATATACTGATCAGGTAAAGAAATCATTCTAAACCATATACACTGTATACAATTAGATTTGAACATTCAGGTTAACGTGAGATAAGTACTGTATTAGTGAACAGACAAACTGTGGTCAAACACGCCACAGACCCATTTCAATCTTACCAAGACATACTCCAATCAGATCTTCCTGACTCTATAGGGCACCCAACCACATTACAATGAAATCCCTTCTGAAAATGTAACCTTGGAGCCTCCCTCAGAACTCTCTGACTCAGATTGCTTCAGTACTGGTCATGTCTTGCTGGTTCAATCTCCTCCTGAATCCAAGATTCCTGAGACTGTTCCCAACTGCTGCTAGATCAGTGTCAAGTCCTATGCATGAGTAAATAAAGGGTGACTTGGCAATGGGATACTAATCTCTATGGAGTGATTTCAAGCAACCTTCTGAATTGCCATTAGTTTTGTTGTTATGACAATCAATAAAGCCCATCATTGTAATTACCTTACCTTCCTTGTTGTAAACCTCTCAAAGTAACCTAACCACAATATTTTACATTTGTTAGATTTCAAGCTGCTTCAATTTCATTGACCTCATTTTTTACCATTCAATGTTAATTTACAATAAAAATTAACATATATCATCCATAAAAGCTATACACTACAACATACGAACCATATTCACAAAAATATTTATTTGTATATTAACAGAGTAGGAATATCCAGGCCAATAAAAATGTTTGTGATCAATCTAACTACTCCCACAATTTATATACTGAAATGTTAAACCTTCGTGAAAGCTTAAGGACCAAAATGTATTATTAAAAAGAGTCAGTGAGAATAAGCTAACATTTCTATAGCATGTAGGTTTTCTCCAAATGATCAAAAATGGATTCACTGTTTATCCAAAATGAAGGGTACTGTTTGCACAAACCTACCTGTGGTAATTATCAGAACTACTCATAGATTTAAATATTTATGAATATGTGCTGGAAGTATACGAGTGGTGGAAATACAAAATTGTAGGATTTGATCAACAATTGAGCTGAAGTGGATTTAGATATGGGTGACATGGAGATACATGTAACCAACTTTTGTGATGAAGAGGATGTGGGTTGGAAAATCATTTCTGGGTCAAATATTGTATGGACCATAAGACCATGAGTGCTATTTTCAATGTGGCACCTCAGGCATGAATGTCAGGTGCTCTTCAGCACTTCGGCCTATCCTGCCACACAATTGCCTGTGAAGAGCACCAAAGAGTTTAGTTGCATAACTCATGAGATGAAGAGCAGAAGATTGTATGAGATAAATCAATGCAAGCCATGTCAAACTAGACTGTCATGAATTCACTCAACAAAATACTTTAACTAAAAATAAGAAAACTTAGTTCAAGGTTTTTAATAGGCACAAACTTCATAGTTATTGCTGAACGTCCTTGCCCTTGAAGGCTAATTTATCATTTGTTGAATGTCAAATTTCACTCAATGTAAGAATTTCCCCGTGTATTTTAACTATATTTTTAAATTGTTTAAAATATACATTTCTGTCTCAATCCTGTGTGTGATTTAATCATCTCACTGATTATATGTGAAATGTTTTTAAAAAGATAACTAAGTGATTGACTGTTTTTACTTCCTGGTTATCTGTCTAGGATTGGTTCTTTAGTTTGTGTGATAAAACAATTATTGCTGGATGCTTGGAGAACCTCCTGACCTGGTGGCAAGTTCAAAATAATGCCAGGAAAGTAGGGGTCTGTGATGCAGAGATTGATCAATCTTTGTGGGCAGCTTTCTTTAAAGTCAGCGGCAAGCAGCATTACTTCAATACTGACAGTAAGATTCACCTGAAGTCATTTTATTGTTTTGATTACTGTCATCAATGCAATCAAACAAGTGTGAATTAAGTTGCCATCCAGCAATAGCACAACCGAATTCACAAATATTTTCCTTGAGTCCTGTTATGGTTCACTTATTTGTAGTACATCAGTGAATTTTCTTATTAATCTTCAGTTTTGAGAGAATGAATTCCTCAAAATAAGATGACACATAAACTTCACAAATATATACATATTTACAGACAGAGATTGAACTATTACACAAGATTTTGTTTGATATGTGAATACAAAAAGAAATTACCTTGAAGATATAATCATTCAAACAAAGGGACATGTGAGAAACTTGCTGAGAATAAAAGTATTCAGCATCAAGATTGAATGGCTCTGTTTGCTCGGCTTTGTCTTTTCATTAACATGAGATTCTAAGAGTTTTATTCTTTTTGGTCTCAAGATGACTTATATATCAAAACTAAACTTATCTCTGTCATAACTCTAACTAAACCTACTTCTCTCAAGGTGAGGTGATGGCCTGGTGGTATTTTCACTGGATTTTTAATCCCAAAATCCAGAGAATGTTCTGGAGAGCTAGGTTTGAGTATTGACATAGCAGACGGTGGTATTTGAAGTTAAAAAAAATCTGGTATTAAGAGCTTAATGGTAACCATGAATCCATTGCCAATAGTCAGAAAAACCCATCTGGTTCACTAATGTCATTTAGGGAAGGAAACTGTCATCCTTACTTGGTCTGGCCTACATGTGACTCCAGACCCAGAGCAATGTGAATTACTCTTAACTGCCCTCTGTGGCAATTAGGGATGGGCAATAAATGCTGGCCTCTCCAGTTATGCCTTCATCTCATGAATTAATCAAAGAAAGTCAAAAATGAGTGAACTTGTCAACTCAATACTTAACTTACTCAGCTGTTATGTTTTTAAATACAAACTTGTGTGATGTACGAGTAGGAATGTTTAACTCTACACCAGTACAGTATTCTAAAACGTATATAACTCCTACTACAATGAAGCTAAAACATAACACAGTTTTCCAAAGCAGAATAGGGAGATCATGTCATAAATGTACATATACATAAATTGTAAAATGTAAAGATATAAATATTAGATTTGAATCAGAGAAATATAAATGTACTTGACAATTAAAAATTCTATATATTTTTACAACATGATCATTAGTTGTAGCACACACCTTAGCTAATTACCATCACAATCAATTTAAAAAGCATACCTATGATTCTGATCCCATACGTACTTAGAGTAAGTTGTGGAAATACAAAGTTTGATCAACCTTAAATTATATACTTGGTGGGCTAATAGACTCAGAGCATGAAGGAAAATTATTGCATATTTAGTACACCTTTATGGTTTATTTTTATTCACCATCAAATTGCACTAAAATTATCAAGTTAAAATTTCATGTTAATGGACAGCAATCAAAGTCAACAGCACCAGAAAAGCTGACATCCACTGGTCCTATCCTCAGGGATAAGATGACAGTTCTGACGAGTCTTGCACATATAAAGAACACTATAATAGAATTACCACTTTCATTATAAAAGACAGCTAAAATGAAACATACATTTCATACCACATTACCCATAATGTGTTACCAATATCTATGATAGCAATAAGGCTTACAGATTTGTTATGTGTACATATGAAATGCAGTTACACTAAACAGCTGTTATATTTTCATATAAAAATCCAGTAAAAACATGAAAGTATCAAAGTGAATATGTTGATTAATTCCATGCTGGAAAATGTACATTGATTTTAATCTGTGTCTCTTCAGTTGTTTTTTTCTTTTGACTGACTGTGAAAAATCTCCTCTTACAGCTCTGCCCCAACAACTTCACTTGTTCTGTTGTTCTGGCATGGATTTTCTTTGCCTTGAATAGAATAAGCTGCACAGAGGCTGAGTAGTATCCTATTGTGATATAACTAAGATTTAAACTCAGTAGGATTTGCCAATCTGAGATTGTAGCTGCCTTACCTCACATATCCTTGATAAAAACCCAAAGTACATAAAAAATCATGGAACTAATTTCAGCAAATTATACTGGGAAAATTAGTTCAGCTTTGTGCATATACTTGCAATTTTCTGCATTAGCAGGTAAACATCAGTGTAGAGGTATCAGCTGGCATGGTAATCATGGTAGCTATTTCTGGAGCACCAGTCTTCAGTACAGATACTACAGCTCGATGTTTCAGCCTTAGCTTTTGCATTGGCATCATTAAGATGGAATTGTTTGGGGAGCCTCTTCCTGTTAGTTGTTGAATTGTCTGTTACCATTAAGAACTGGAAGTGGTGAGACTTCAGAAGCTTTGATCTGATTTGATAAGTATGTCCATAATAGGCTGTTCCTGAGTAATCTGTGGGATAACTGTCTCAATTTTGTCACAAGTGTTAGACAAGAGGACTTTGCAGAGTCAACCAAACTACATTGGCATTTGTAGAATCTAATGCTGACATCGATGCCAGGAGGTAACCTCATTTATATTCATTTGAATGTTTTTTAAATGGTTTGATCAAACTGAGTGGCTTAAGAATCAAGAGTCATTCATGTTGCTGAGAGACTGGGGTCACATGTAAGCCAAAATGGGTGAGGATGGCAGAATGTCTTTCCCAAAAGATTTCCAACAGCGGACTAGTTTTTTTAATGACAATTTGGTATGCTCACCATTTCTTTGCTAAGCCTTGCATTACTTATTTATTGATTGATTGATTTTTAAATTATTCCAGCTGTGATGGTGAGATACAAACTCATATGTAACCAGAGCGTTACTCCAGCTTTTGGGGACGACTGATCCATTCCTTGCTCCCTCCTTCTACAGGGAGGATGGAAATTTGACCATGGCACTATGGTATAGGAGAATTTTTAAGAGGGGTTGGTGAAATGAATGAAAGGAAGAGAAGAGTTAGGGGAGTAGATTTAATGGCTCAGACGTTTGGATTGCCAGATAGTTGTTTTTGTAGCAAGGTATTTGACTTTACAATAAACAACACAAGATAGGAAAGGAGGCCAGGTAGGACTGGTAATAGATGTTGATGAAGGGCTTTTGCCCGAAACATCAATTTTCCTGCTCCTTGGATGCTGCCTCACTTGCTGTGCTTTTCCAGCATCACTCTAATCTTGACTCTAATCTCTAGCAACTGTAGTACCCACTTCTGCCTGGTGGTAGATGTCATAAGGCGGTAAGAAAAAAGGGAATTCAGCTCAAAGAAATCGAACAGTAGAACTAATAACAGTGTTGAGAATAAAGTATATTAATTAAGAAAAGAAAATAAAGGCATTAGAGTAAGGAGAGGAGATTGTGAACAAGAGAAAACTTTAATCTTTAAATAAATTGGATAAAATAATTTGGCAAGGTAGCTTGAGGACGAATTCATGAAATGTATTTGAAAGAGTTTTTGTAAACAATACTTGTGGAAACACACTAATTTATTCTTGTCTTTTGATTAGTAATATTAAAGTAAGGAATCATATGATAAAGAGTGATCATAAATCAAAGACGTTCGTTTCAGAGTAACATATTTAATTCCAAAATGAGAACCATAAACTTCAACAAACTCATTGATATAGTTAATAAAATAAATTAGCTTAGTTGGGAAATTAGATTAAAAGATACAATTTGCATTTTAATTAGAAAAAAACCTCAATAAAAAATGTAATTTATTAAAATGAAAATACAGTTTTAGATTAAAAGAAGAAGCTATTGTCAGGAAGTGTAGTAAAGTTATGAGTTGGAAAGGTTTTAGAAACAAGCAAAGGATGATCAAAAATCGGATGAAGAGAGAAATAAGTGAACAAACATTGTAAAATTGTTCGATTCTATAATTGGGGGGCAGACAGTATCCTATGCAAGTCAGATCGGGAGTCCCGCATGGTGTGTTGCCTGCCTGGTGCCAGGTTGCAGGACATCTCTGACCAGGTTGAAAGGATATTGGAGCAGGAGGGAGAGGATCCAGTTGTTCTGCTCCACATTGGGACTAAAAACATAGGCAAAGCTAGGATGGAGGACCTGTTTGGGGATTATCAAGCACTCGGAAGGAAATTGAAGTACAGGTCCTCAAGGGTCATAATCTCCAGGTTACTCCCCGAGCCATATGCTAATTGGCATGGAGATAAGAAAGTTAGTGAAGTAAACATGTGGCTAAGAGATTGATGTGGGAAAGCGGGATTCCATTTCATGAGGCATTGGCATCAGTTCTGGAACTGGGGGGATCTGTACCGTTGGGACGGTCTCCACTGAACCAATCTGGATCTAGTGCTCTAAGGAAAAGGATAAATGGGAGGTCAGTAGTACTTTAAACTTCTGAATCGGGGGGAAGGGAAAGTGAAAGTGACAGGGAGTATGGAGTTAAATGGAAAGACGAGCAGCAGGATAGCATGTGTGCAGGTGGGTTCATGCTCGAGACAGACTAGGAATGCAGCAAAAAAGAGGGATAACTTAGGACATCTTATGATTTCCAATATCTGTAATAATGATAAGAAAGTTAGCATTAAGGCACTTTACCTGAATACTCATAGTATTCGTAAGAAAGTAGATGAATTAATGGCACAAATCATCATGAAAGGCATCACAGAGATGTGGTTGCAGGGGGTTCAGGGCTGGCAGTTAAACATCCAAGGATTTGCATCTTGTTGAAAAGACAGGGAGATGGGCAGAGGGGGTGGGGTTGCATTGTTAGTTAAGAATGAAATTAAATCTGTGGCACTGAATGACATAGGGTCAGATGATGTGGAGTCTATGTGCATGAAGTTGAGGAACAACAAAGGCAAAAAAAAATGGGAGTTATGTACAGACCTCCTAAGAATGGTCAGGACCAGGGGCACAAGATGTACCAGGAAATAGATAGGGCATGTCAGAAAGGCAAGGTCACAGTGATCATGGGAGACTTCAATATGCAGGTGTACTGGGTGAATAATGTTGCTGGTGGATCCAAAGAAAGGGAATTCATGGAATGCTCACAGGATGGCTTTTTGGAACAGCTTGTGATAGAGCCCGCAAGGAATTCTGGACTTACTGCTACGTAACGAGCCAGGTTTTATAAAACATCTTAAGATAAGGAAAAACTTAGAAGGCAGCGATCATACTATGGTAGAGTGCAGTCTGCAGTTTGAAAGTGAGAAGGCAAAATCAGACGTAATGGTGTTACAAATAAATAAAGGTAATTACAAGGCATGAGAGATGAAATGACAAAAATTGACTGGAAGCAGGGCCTAGTAGGGAAGAGATGTAGGATTTCCGTGGTCTAACCTACTTGTTCCCTCTTCAAAGAATTCTAACAATATTTTTCATGCACAACCTTCCCTTCCTAAATCCCTGCTGACTTGTTCTAATGCGAACATGCCCTTCCAAGAATTTAGAAACCTCATCCTTAACGATGGATTCTAGAATTTTACCAACAACTGAGGTTAGGTTAATCAATCTATAATTTTCCATCTTTTGTCTTGATCCTTTCTTCAACAAGGGGGCTATAACAGCGATTTTCCAATCATTTGGGCCTTTCCCTGACTCCACTGGCACTGGAGTGTGTCCAGCGGAAATTCACATGAATGATCCCTGGAATAGTAGGCCTGACATACGGCTGAGGATCCTGGGATTGTATTCATTAGAGTTTAGAAGGTTGAGGGGAGATCTAATAGAAACTTTCAAGATAATGCATGGCTTAGAAAGGGTGGATCTGGGAAGTTGTTTCCATTAGGCGGGGAGATTAGGACCCGTGAGCACAGCCTTAGAATTAGAGGGGTCAATTTAGAATAGAAATGAGGAAACATTTCTTCAGCCATAGAGTGGTGGGCCTATGGAATTCATTGCAATGGAGCGCAGTGGAGGCCGTGACATTAAATGTCTTCAAGGCAGAGATTGAGAAATTCTTGATCTTACAAGGAATTAAAGGCTACATGGAGAGTGCGGGTAATTGGAGTTTAAATGTCCATCAGCCCTGATTAAATAGCTGAGTGGACTCGATGGGCCAAATGGCCTTACTTACATTCCTATGTCTTATGATCTTATGGTCTTAAAATTGGACGGTTAAAGTTTCTATAAGTGTGTAGAAATGAAGAGATTAAATGTGGGTCCCTTCGAGGCAGAATTTTGTATCACCTTTCATAGTAGAAGACACAAAATGAATTAGAAATCCAAGGAAACCAAGGAACTAAGTAGACTAAGGGACTAAAAGTAATTTTTTAAATTGTTAGAGAAAAAGCATTTGTAAGATTAATGAGAATAAAATCCAGACGATATACTGGATCTGAAGGAACATGTCAAAGTATCCTATCAGAGGTGGCTGAAATGTTAATGGATGTGTTAGTTCTAATCTCTTACAGTTTCCTAGATTCTGTACAATCTAGTCGATTAGATGATAGAAATTGTAACACACTATTTTCAAGAAAGGAAATATAAAATTATGACCAGTTACTTGAAGACTGATCATTGACAAAATGTCAGAATTCATTGCTAAGGAACTGACATAAAATCATGACATGGGTAGGAAAATTTTACATAGTTTTATGAAACAAAATCATGCTTAACCAGTTAATCAAAATGTTTGAGGGTGTAAATACCAGGTTGTTAAAGGGGAACCAGTATCCTTACTTGGACTTTTAAATGATATTCAATAAGGGTGCACAGAAAAAAATGTGCAAGGAAAGGGCTCATGAAGTTCTGGGTAATATATAGCTATATGGGAAAATAGGTTGCGAGGTTGATGCAAAGCATCAGCGAAAGGGTACAGACAAGCTGTGTGAGTGGTAGACAGATCAAAATGTGGGCAAGTGTATATTTTTTAGTTTAGTCAGAATTATAGAGAAAAAATGTTTTTACTGGTGAAAAACAGTGCATGCTGGAGTTCAGTATTTCAGTGTTATTGTAAACTAAATGCAAGACATTAACAAGTAGATAAAACAATTATCAAGTCATAGAGTGATGCAGCATGGAAAAAAAACGCTTCAGTCCAACTTCTCGTTGTTGATCATGTATACTAAACTTAACTAGTCCTATTTGCCTGCATTTGGTCCTTATCCCTCTAAACCTTTCCTATTCATGGTACCTGTCCAAATGTCTTTTACATGTTGCAACTATACCTGTCTCTATCACTTTCTCTGCAGGTCATTCCATGTAAGCACTACCTTCTGTGTGAAAACGTTGCCCCTCATGTCCATTTTAAATCATTCCCCTCTCACCTTAAACCTATGCCCCTTAGTTTTGTGTTCCACTAACTACCCTTGGGAAAAGACTTTGGCTATTTACCTTACTTATACCCCTCATGATTTTATAAACTGTTAGAAGATCATCTGTCAATCTCCAGGGTAAATAGTTGCAACCTATCCAATCTGATTTATAATTCAAACTCACCAGTTCCAGCAACATCCTTGTAAATTGTTTTCTGTACCCTTTTTAGTTTATCAACTACCTTCCTGTAACAGGACAACCATGATAGTCAGCATGGTTCTGTTTGAAGGAAACTATGCCTCACAAACTTCATTGAATTTTTAAAGAAAATAACTGAGAAGATTGATGAGGGCACAGCATTAGACACTGTTTACTTGGACTTTAGTAAAACCTTTGACAAAGTCTTGCATGGTTGAGTAATTTAGTAAAGTTAGATCGCATGAGATTCAGGGTGAGCTTACCAACAGGATACAAAATTGGCTTAATGACAGGAGACAGAGAGTGATGGTGGAGGGTTGTTTTTTGGAGTGAGGCCTGTAACCAGTGGTATTCCACAAATATCGGTGCTGGGTCCACTTTTGTTTATTTATATAAATGATTTAGAGGATAATATAGGAGGTTTGGTTAGTAAGTTTGCGGATGACACCAAAATTGGTGGTATAGTGGCCAGTGAAGAAGTTTACAAAGAGATCTTGATCAATCAGGTCAATGGGCTGAAGTGGTAGATGGAATTTTATTTAGATCGATGCAAGATATTGCATTTTGATAAAACAACCAAGAACAAGACTTATACAATCAAAAGTAGGACCTTAGGTAGTGTTGTAGAACAGAAAGGCCCAGGGGTTCACATACATAATTTTTTGAAGTTTGCATCATATATATACAGGGTGGTTAAGAAAGAAGGCATTTAGCACAATTGCCTTCATTGCTCAGAACTTTGATTATTGGAGGTTGGACGTTATGTTGAGGTTGTTCAGAGTGTTGGTGAAGCCTCTTCTGGAGTACTGTGTCCAGTTCTGGTCACCCACCTTTGAAAAAGACTATAACTATATAAGATACCATTATTTCTGGGATCGGCTGTCACTATAACTTGAAACCATTGTACACATTCCTTTGACTGGCTTCCAAATGTCTGTTCCTCTATCTCTTAATCTTTATATCTCTGTTCCGCTTGGTCAGTCTTCTCTGTTATATCTCTGCCTTTGCCTTGTCAACTTTCACCTCCACTACTTTATTTCTTGCTTTTCTGATCTTGATGTCTTATCATTTTGCTTTTTCAGCTTCCATCTCCTTGCCCCTGGTTCTATTAAATCAGAGTTTCTAATGAAGTACTTTGGCACTTTAACAAAATTAAATTCTGGTTAATTGATTTGGGTAAGGGAAATTTTACCAGAAGCATTTAAAAAAATACTTAGCAATGCTTTCTCCTCTGAAGTATTAGAGAATCCTAAAATAATACAGCATAGAAAAAGGTCATTAAACCCATTGGCTCTTTTGAACAGCAGAAAAGTTAATCCCATGCTCATTTTCTTTCTCTATTTCTCTGGGACCTTCATACTTCCATGTATTTATTCAATTCCCCTTTGAAAGCTGCAATTAATTCTGTTTTTGTCATCCCATAGACAATGCTTCCAAATCTTAAATGCTCATTGTGCAAGAAGCCTTCCCTCATGTAGGTTCTTGTTTTTATTTGTTGTCAATCACCTTAAACCTGTGCCCCTTAATGATCAACTCTGCAACCAATGGAAATAGTTTTCCTTAATTCATTCCAGCAAAACTCTTCCTAATTTGAAACACCTCCAGTGAATCTCTTCTTAGTCTTCTCTGCCCTAAGGACAACACAGTCTTTTCAATCTATCCATGTAACTGCAATCTCTAATCTCTAGAAATATTATAGTAAGGCTCAATTGTAATCCTTACAAAGCTTTCATATCCTTCCCGTGGTGTGGCACTCACATTTGAAACAATACTCCATACTGTTGGAGCATAATATCACCTCTCCACATTAGATCCATCCCATCCCAACTGGCACAAGACTAGAAAGTACCCAGACTCACCATCCGTTTTCCCCACTCCCTGCAGATAGATTTCTTCCATCTGTTCCATCCTACCCCGAAGAATTGCATCACATAAATGGCTCCTTTAGCACCTTGTACCCTGACACCCTACCTCTTGGCACCCTACCTCTTGGCCAGCTCACCCCCTCACATCCTGGCACTCTACCCATGGGTATCCTATCTCCTTAACTGGCCTAGATTTTATGTTTTTTCATCTCGTCTCGACTATAAACAGTAGGACCTGCATTTTCATACATCTCACAGTATCACATGGAGCAAGTTGGAATGACCCACTGGCATTTCGGTTCCAATACATTCAAATGCATAAATTTATGAAACTTCCAATTGCTTGCAATAAAATATAATGAGTAACAACAATATGTATTTACATAATGTTTTTAACCTAAGTAAAATTTTCCAAGGCATTTCATAGGAGAGTTATCAAACAAAAACAGAACCACGACAGGTGATATTAGGGAAGACAACCTAAAGCCTAATCAAAGTGTGGGCCCAGCGGGCCAGAACAGGCAATGGTAGACTGCATGTCCCTCTCTGTGCATAACCATTTGATGATTCGAAAAGAGGTTGATTGTAAAAAAATGTCTTCAAGGAGGGAGACAAGATAGCAGATGTGATTTCCCTGCTGTGGTCAAGGGAAGTGGGAAGAGCACATGGTTGGGTGAGTTGGCACATCCATTCTCCCTAATCTAGGGTGCAATCAGGGTCAGGGTGATGGTCGCTGAAAACCATTCCATTGCCCTTGCCTCTGATCACCCCCCACTCCACCACCTCAAACACCTAACCCACTAGCCCCACTCCCAAAAGAAGACTTTCTCAAAAATCTTCATGGATATGCAGCCTGGGTTTTCAGCAATGCTCTCAGTTCTCTGAGCTGGCCTGAGTGATGGGGATCCTGCCAGGATAGGAAGCTATCAGACAGCATTAATTGGAGCTTGATTTGCTGAACTTTCTCCCTGGTAGGGGTGATGGTTTAACCACCTTTGAAGTCATTTGCCCAAACACTACATGCACAGAACATTAAATCTTGGCCAGATAGAGACAAGAAAGTTTAGGGCCTTGGCATCTGAAAGTACAATCTGTAATAGGGTGATTAAAATCATGGATGCTGTAGAGGTGAGATTTGGGGGAATGCAAAAGTTTTTGAGGCGGTAGAATTGAAGAAGATTGCAGGGAGCGGGCCAGTGAGCAATGGAAGGATCTGAAAACATCTGTGAGCATTTTAAAAGTTTTCTTGATTAGGAACTAATGGAGATCAGTGAGTACCGGATGATGGGTGAACAAGTCTTGCTGCATATTAGGAAAATGACAATACACCTGAATGACCTTGTATCTACAGAAGGTTCAAGATGTGAGACCATCCAGGAATGCATTGGAATGGTCAAATCTAGAGCTAAAATATGCATAGGAGAAAGTGAGGACTGCAGATGCTGGAGATCAGAGCTGAAAATGTGTTGCTGGAAAAGCGCAGCAGGTCAGGCAGCATCCAAGGAACAGGAGAATCGACGTTTCGGGCATCAGCCCTTCTTCAGGAATGGCTGAAGAAGGTTCCTGAAGAAGGGCTGATGCCCGAAACGTTAATTCTCCTGTTCCTTGGATGCTGCCTGACCTGCTGCGCTTTTCCAGAAACACATTTTCAGCTCTAAAATATGCATAGGTGAGCTTTTCAGAAGGAGATTAAATTTTGACATTGCTGTAGTAGTGGAGTTAGATAATGTTACAGAGGAAGAAATAGACAATCTTAGTGATGGAGCAGAGATGTCATTGGGATCAGATATGGCACCCAGCTGTAAAGGGTTTGGTCCAACCTCAGAGTGTTGGCTGGATACAGGATGGAGTTGATGACCAGGAATTACTCCAGTTTCATTCTTCCGCATATTTAGTTGGAAGAAATTTCTGTTGATTCGATGCTGAATATCAGAGAAGTATTTTGACGTTTTTGAGGCAGTTTTGAGTGGAGGATTGAAAAGTTCATTATGTGGTACTGTGAAGTCTTACATATATATATGGAATGACAGTATGGAATGACAGGTCATTCTGCTATAACGCAATAGTTGCATTCCTCTGTAACATTGCACTATAGAAAATCGTGCTATGGAAAGCATCTATAGAAAATTATCCTATAGATGATTGCTATACCCATTCAGTAGAAAGTTCACTTTATGCAAACAGCGCCCACAATTCATCAATTGCATTATAGCCAATTTGCTTTGACGAAATGTGTGTTATACCAGAACAACCTCAACTTATTGATGAATGCTGTTGCAGAGGGGCAGTATGTAGGTATGAAGTATGAAGGAGCCAAGGATGAATTCTGGGGTGACATCAAAGGTAATGTTGGAACATGAAATGCATTCATTTTAGATGAATTTCTGACTACAGCTGGATATATAAGAACGTAAGCAAGCAAATGCAGTCTCACCAGTAGAATGGCCTTGGAGAGGATTTAAAGGGGGATCATTTGCTTAATTATTCCTAAGTCTTCAGAAAAGATAAGGAGGGGTAGTTATCTGTCACAGTAACATAATTTGTGACATCTATTGGTGCTGTAGCAGTATTGTGACAGCACTGAGACATGATTAAAGGGATTCAAACATGGAGCTCCAGGAAAGAATGGTATAGATTTGACAGATGACCATGGATTGTACAATTTTGGACAGGAAAGAAAGACTAGCAATACAGTGGTAACTTGCAAGGACCATACGGTCATGATTTGTTTTTTCTTTGAAGAGAGGGATGATGGTTTAAGATTTGGAAGAGAAGTAGGAAGTATTAGAGGATTAAAAACCACTACCAACGCCAACTAACCTGGAAGCCATAAAGGCAAGTTGGGTGGTTAACTAATTGGTGGGATTAGGCTTGAGAGAGCAGGAGGTCTACCTCATTGACAATATGAGCTCAGAGAGTGCACGAAAGTATGTGAACAAGCCAGTATTGGACTGGGGTGGATAAAGTCAGAAGTAACATGACACCAGGTTATAGTCCAACAGGTTTATCTGAAATCACAAGCTTTCGGAGCACTGCTCCTTTGTCAAGTGAAGTCATTTCAAAAGCATTCGGAAAGGTTGTGAATTCAAATAAACGTATTGGACTACGACCTGGTGTCATGTGACTTCTGACTTTTCATGAAAAGAGCTGGAAGAGAATCTGCGACAGGAGCAAATCTTTGAGCAGGTTTGCTTGGTGGGCTGGGGCAAGCAAGGTAAAATGGTTTCAATCATTTTAACAAATCAATCCATGAGCTCCTTGCACTTTCTATTTTAGATGAGAGTGAGCTAACAGGGGCAAAAAAATATAGCATGATGTTTGTAATTGAGAAAAGATATTTTGGACTGTCTCTATACATCTTTTGGGTTATCTTTATATTCCAGAACTATCCTGAAATTGTGGGCTGTTTTTACAGATGGAAGCACATCCATCTAGATCTAATGGTGAATGGTTAAATCAATTGTCTGCCATATTCAGTAAAGTCTGTATCCTTTAGATTATAACAAGCTGAGATGAGGGATTTACCAGGGAATGCACAAGATGAAAGACAGCAATGGTGTTAATTGGAACTAGAGAAAGAAAGAGATGATGTGAGGGTGCAGCTGAGGAGATTGGTAGCTGTAAAAATATCATAATGAATGAAGGATTGCATTTTAAATGATTGGCATTTTGGAATCATAGTTGTAAATTAACTTAGAGATTTCGTTTCCCAGATTTGTTCCAAAGGACACAAAGAAGCAGCTTTGGGAGGGGTGGGGGATCAGGAAACAATGAAGTGATCAATGATGGCATTGATAATGAAATAGGATTAGTGAAGTCATAAGTCATGTTGATGGTAATGAAAATGGATTATAGAGATTTTATGGAGGGAGGTGTTAATGGAGGAAAGGAAGGCAGTGTATCCTGGAGATAGCAGGAGATAAATTCAGATGGAGGAGAACAATAAAAGGTGTTTAAGCTATGATTTGGCAATAGGATGCCAAAGTTATGCTCCCTTTTAAAGTTCCCTTGTAATGATTTTACTGGAAAGAGTGAGTGAAATCATTCTCATTTTGTACAAGCATTATCTTCAAACAGAAAGAGAAATAAGAAGCAACATATACTTTCTGATTGACTCTAATATCTACAATTACACAGCTTTGCCCATTATGGAACAATCTCTTTCAATGGCAAAGGGGAGATTAGGAACAAAATGTTAGCAGCCTAGAATCAATTCTCCATGAGCAATAACGCAGTAAATCCCTAATAGATTTCTAAAATCAAGTTAATCTTCTTTGTCAAACTAATTTGTCACTAATGAATAACCAGGTATTTCTCACTTAGGACACAAGTTCTAAATTTTGCAGCTCAGCTTTTCTCGAGACATTTTCATAATTTCTTGCTGTAACAAGTAAACTGTATGTTACAAAAGGGAAACTCCTTCAAATTTTGAATTGAATGATTGTTCTTTGATGTATTCGAAACTGTTAAATTTTGTGCTTCATATGGAACCTTTCTGTAATTTACTAATTACTTTCTGATAAACCTGCAGCAATGAGATCACAAAGGATTTTAGTACCCTCTGATCGGAAAGATCATGCACCGTGACTGTTCTGTATTTAATTACATGTCAGCATTTTATGTGAATTAGAGACTTATTGTGAAGTACAATGGATCCACTATGATTTAATTCTATGTAATTTAATTCTATTACAACTACCTTTGTATTATACAGTGAATGTTAATTTTCTACCCAGGAGGTCTGAAAATATCTCATAATTCCTTCAATGACCAACTCTAAACATTATCCTGTCACTTTTAATATAAGAAAGAAGATTTCCTTTATTCATTTGATATGCAAAATATAAGTATGGACAATATGTTGACATTTATACAAATTATTGTTATATGATTAATGGAATTTTTCTATCAAAAGTCATTGTGACTAAATAAAATTTTACAAAGGGACACAAAATTATTGTGCTTTCATATTCCTGCAAGAACATAGCCGTGAACAATTTGGCAGTGCAGTTGATTAAAACCAATCCTTTCACCTTCGGGGCCTGGGCTTGAATGCAATCAGATAGATTATTCTTTCATATTCAGACATTTAGTGTCTAAAGTAAAATGAATTTATAAATTCTCATAGTAGTTCATAGTGGACAGAAAAATACAATAAAAATATTCCTGTAATTTGGTATTAACAGGGCAAACCATTAAAATAGGTTGTGTGTAGCAGTGTGAAAATCCTATTGCTCAAGTAGAGAATGCAATAGCATTGAAGCAGGTTATAGGGCCAGTACACACTGGGAAGTTCCACAAAATTCTTTGCCTATGTTATACCTAATCTAAGAGTAATTCATGTAGTCACTGATAAACAGAGGAGGACTTCATATTTGCAGTATTGTACTTCACGTTTTGAAGGGCAGTATAAAAACCTCTAGAAAATAACACAAAGCTAAATTTAAATTAATTTAAAACTTGTCCCTAAATTTAAATTCAGGTTCTTCTATTCCTGTGATTTTTTTTGGTTGAGAATTCACATTCACGGCAGAATGTTTGCTTTGATCTTTGGGGCCTGACTGGGTTTTTCATTTTATAAAAGTAGAAAAAAAAAGTGTTTATGCTTTCCTCTGTCTCTAAATTTAAAGATGCAAAACCATGGTTCAATACGTGACATCAATGTAGTTCTTCTTCTAACCCTGCTATTGTCTAAAGAAATGAGGCTTTACTCCGTTGAGTCCAAATGGTGTTGTGATTTACTGTGACGTACACTGAGTATGTGCAAATCCATTTGGACTGCATTCGTTATTTTAATGAGACAGAGGCAAATCTAGGTTTTGGCCGCAAACCCTACAAGTATCTGTAAAGCAGTCTGTTTGTTGATTGCCACAAGGCACCTGACACCACAGATTTTAATCGCGAATGCTGTGTGGCGAAACTTTGCCATGCCCAAAAATGGCTGAGCATATACTTCTCGCTGTAAGCAACGATGATGACAATGTAAAATAAGCCAAAGGTCTTCAAGCTTCCACCCAAAATGCTGTAATACCATTCCAAATGTCAAAGGGTTATCAAATCCAGCAGCATTTATAAACATGCAGCATTAAAGAAAACAAAAAAAAAGCATGGTTGCCTTGCAAAAAGGTCACGTTCTATTGGGCGACAGCACCTCTGGAAGCTCACCAGCCACCGTTTTGATGTAGTATCAGAAATGACAATAAGGCAGGCATATCTTACACAAATAATAATCATAGTAATGGTGTTCCCTAGTACGTGCGGGTAGTTGGCTTTTGCAGGTATTCACATTTACAATCCCTGCAGTACCAGCTGAAAGCAGAAGGTGATCTTCTCTTCCAGCAACCAGAATGCTAATCTGTAAATGACAGAAATAATGATTCTGTTCATTAATAATGAGAAACCAAAAAGAAATAGACTAGTGGACAAAGGTGAAACACAAAACACAAACTTCTTCAGAAATAGATAATTAAAGACAAAATATATAGACCATGAAGATTCAAAATTTTCTCTGACAGAATAACTATTTATAGGAAAGGAAAATTAGTAAGTACTTGTACAATTATGGACAATATTCGATTGGCACATATTTGGCTGATCATCAATGAAATTCATATGGTTATTTGATTTTTACTGTCTATAAAAGACAATAAAACAAACAGCATGATTTAGCAGATAAAAGACCATTTCACTATTTAAAATTAATATGTAATGTTCTGGAGTCAGAATGCTTTACTGAGCCTCTTCTGTGTACATAGAACAACTATCAATTTCAGATTATTCAAGTCATGAATAAAATTAAAATTTAGAATGTGACACTTTTGCTTTTAGTTGTAAAGGAATTTTTCTTGCAATATAAACCATTCTCTTTTATTTCCACTTGTGATGTTCTGTAATTTGGTAGCTTGTTATGTTGTGATAAAGAAAATAGTCAGCATGTCATTTAGGTTTAAAGCAGGCCAAAAGTGTAAATGGAGCAAATAAATTATTCAAGAATTTGCTACGCAATCATCCAATGACACAAATGAATGTCTTCAACACAGATCGAAGTAATTTTGAAATATAATTATAGTTTACTTATATAGGCTTAAGTAGAAATGAAAGTAGTCAATTTTCACCAGCTATAACTGGAACTCTATTCACATCACGATGCAAAACATCATTTACATGAATCATTTCAGCAATTATCCCAATGCACTGCCTCCCATTGCCACCAAGATCACTGAGATTTGCATTAGTCATTTTCTGAATAAAGGAAATCTGGGTCACACATCCTGTTTCACCCAGCAGCATTATGATTTATTACTGTTCCTGCTGAAGTGAATATTCTGAAATACTTATTAACACTTGTGAACATGATATCAATGATATTTCAAAATCTTTAAAATGCACTCTTACAAATACACGTTAATTACACTAATGTGCACATTTGTAAATGTATATATGTGTGGCTATCCCAAGCCACTACTCACAGTTGACCAACTATTACACTATTACTTAATAGCAATAACATTATACATTGTAACAGGCAGAATTACTATAGCAGACCGACAAACAGCACCTTCTCCAGGATGTTTCACCCTTTTAGTTGCTGGAAATAAAAGTTGAAAATGGTGCATCACCAGTTTTTGGACATTAGGGATCTGAACGAAGAAGGCAAGAACTGAGTGTCTCCTTCATCAATCAGATGAAAAATGCAAGGACCGATGAAGGGAGTACAGATTAGAGTGAAGTTAATACTGAAATAGTAAAGAAGGAGACTTAAAGAGAGGAGAAAAAGAATTAGATTAACACAGTAAAATAAACAGAAAAAGTAAAACCACTTATTTTAAAAACAAAACTCCAACAACAATTAAAAGCTGAATGAATGTAACTCCACAATTATAACGAGTAATTATCTATACCAAAGTGATTGGCTGGTAGTAATGAATGCTTATCAGGTGTAAAAGGGTACTTAAAATGAATGGTCAAATTTGTGGCAAGTTTACTTTATATCTATTGCACTGTTCAATGTATGTGAACCTGAAGCCAGCAGGTGGGATGCTTCTTTCACCAAGCTAATGCAGGGTCAATATCGCTGAAGGCACATTCATAATTCTGTATATAATCACATCTGTCCACATCTGAGGTTACTGTGGGATTTGTATTTCAATGAAGATTGAGAGTTATTAGCCTCTCTGTGATTTTGCCAGCAAATCTTGACTATTACTTTGCAATCAACATATGAAAGCCTTTAACCAGAAATGTGAAGGTCATTTAAAAGATTATTGTTATTGGTGAGAGAAGTCCGCAGGCTGGGAGGTATTTGTGAATTCCCAAATCAAAGACAGAAGAGACGTATGTACTTGTTATATTTTGAAGTGTGAAGAAATCAAATCCAAAAGTAAATTATTGTTGCAAAACTTAAGTACACATTTTACTATCTTCATGCTACATATAAGTCCCTGGTCTAGTTACAAAAACATGTCTCTCTGGAGAAAATTTTATGAATAGTTTCACATAATAGAGACATATTTTAAGTAATATAAACATATATTGTATAAATCAGTATTGTTATAAGGCTCTACATTGTCCTGAGGCTGTATGGGCACAGATGGTACAGTCACCTGCACTTAGACAAGCTGACATCAATGAAGGAAACAGCAAATCTTAGTCTTTTTCATTTGAGTCAATGCATTGTCACTTTAATCCTTCTTGGAAAGTTACACAGTATGCCACAATGTGTATTGAATATTTTGTTAGGAAAATAATCAGATGTCATTGAAGGCATAGGGGTTAGTTTCTGTGGACATAAGATTATAATGAGCACGAGCACTGGAGAAATTTATTTATCTTGTTAGATGCCACTATACAGAAGAAACTGGTGCATCTGTTTACCTTGACCACCTCATTGGCATGAAGTCTACATTAGAAAGGGATGTGCTGCTATGTGTTCAAGACCTGATTGTATAAATTGGGTAGATGGGCAATAGTGAAAACATTAGTAAATTACTGCAAAAATGAAAAAAAAATCAAAATGGCAATGTTGATTTTTTTAAAAATCAGATTTTGCCCTGAAAGTTTGATAAAGACATCAGATCTTTAAGTATTCAATTTAAAACACTAATGATTGGAATGGGGGCCAGGTAGTTCTCATGAACTGAGATACTTGATTGGCCCAGGTTAACAACCTAATCAGCGCTATCAGATATAAATAGGAGATTCAGCCAGTCTTTCCATTCTAGGGACTGGCTCTGAGCTGGCTGATTGGAGCCTATGCATTGTGCATATGAAAATAAAGGGTGACTGGTGATAGGATACCTGCCTCCTTGGAGTTATTTCAAAAACATATCTAATTTTCACTATTATTAATGTTTATCCAATTGACCACAACTATAATACTGAATACTTATTTGTTTTAATGCTCCATCAACACTGCATTTGTTCTTCTAAAGTGTACTTGCCAATAAGTGCATATGATATTTGAAAAGTGAATTCTTCATCAAGCAGAATTGGAAATTATTTAAAGATGATTAGCGTTTATCTATATCCTCATATAATTCGAATAGTTATCAGAGAAGATGACTAATCATACTCTTATTCCTTATCTGTCTGTTTTGAAGCTTTTGGCCAAACAAGGAGTCACAAAGCCCAACTCAATAGCATTATGCAGTTCTAGTCTAATTACATTTGTGGATGAGATTGCTGCTAACATAGGGCGGCACGGTCCCAGGTTCGATTCCAGCCTCGGGCAACTGTCTGTATGGAGTTTGCACATTCTCCCTGTGTGTGCTCAGGTTTCCTCCTACAGTCCAAAGATGCACAGATCAGATGAATTGGCCATGCTAAATTGCCCATAGTGTTAGGTGCATTTGTCAGAGAGAAATGGGTCTGGGTGGGTTACTCTTCGGAGGGTCAGTGTGGACTTGTTGCGCTGAAGGGCCTGTTTCCACACCGTAGGGAATCTAATCATTTCACTGTCTTCAGTTAAATGGTGCTGAAGCAAAACTTCCAATATCACTGAAGGGGCGGGATTCTAAATATAAATCGGCTTCTGGATAATCAACTGCCTTAGCTCAGTACAGTCTATAGCATTTGTCTTGGTGAAGATGGTCCATTTCATGTTGAAGATCTTTACAATGTCAAAGAGATATCTCCAGACTGTTTATCTTCCATAAGATTAAGTAATAGCTTGGTATAGATGTCTTTATGGATCCACACACAAAATAAAAGTTTTCTTAGAAATTATCCTCATTGTGTCCCATTCAGTATTTTCTGCTTCTTCGTTATAGAAATAATATAAGTTACATTCAAAATTGGAAAGTTTCATTGATTGCAGATTCTTAAACATGCTGTTCTGAAGAAAATGATTGTTGGTTTAATGAGTAACAAATTGAATTTTAAGACTCAAAGAAATTTGGATTCAATACTTCCTGGGTCCCCAAATGGAATATCCTTGTAATGCTCTTATTTTACATATTTTAAGAAAAAACATTCTTTCCGTACTAATTTTAGTCATAAAGTATCATTGGGAAAAGTTCATATGGCTACCTAACAAACAAATACACAAAATTCTCTTATGTGCTGTTTACATCATGTATTGATTCAAGCCCATAGATTAGCATCACAATACAGAGAAATTATTTTAAAAAACACGGACTCTGACTTTGGTCACCTGAGGTGCTTGGAGTCAACATCAGGAAAAGGTGCTCCACATCGAAATTCTGATTAATTCCATTGGGAGGAGATTTCCACTTTGATGACCAGCATGACAATGGTGAGAACATTGAGAAAGAATGGAGAAAAAAAAGTCATAATCAAGATGTTGAGAAAAAAATTCCAATTTACCCCATCATTTGAATGTTGTGTTCAGAATTTCACTAAGGAGCAATGACTAACTTATTTCCATCCATTTGCATTTCATTAATAGTCCAACTCAGCCCATTTCTATGCAGCTCCCAATTCTCCTCTGATTTCGAGATGATGCCAATTTCTGACATGAACGTCAGATCGATTGCATGTCAGCAGCAGCTTGCTGCTTGCTTCTCTGGACCTTTATCCAACTCAGTCTTCATCACCATGTCCCCTCATGCCCTGTGGACCCTGTACCCCTTCATCTTTTATCTGCACAAGTCAGCATGGCCAAGTCACCAGCCTCACCATAGCATCATCCTTACTCTTGATCCAACTCTCATCCCATTTCAGCCATTCTGGACTTCTGTTCAAAGTTCAGTGAGATATACGACTTGCCAACTTCTGCAAGGTCACCTTCTCAGCAAGAATACACACTCATCTTATGCATCTAAACTGGATGTCTAAAGACTGTCAGTTTCATTTCTTAGTATTCATTCATGTTGCATTTGCTTGGAGTCTGCCAATCTCTGTTTTTTCTCTTATTCACAGTGATATAATTGGTTGGATCAGCCTTTGTTGCCCACAGTTACACTTGAGAAGTTGGCGGTAAGCTACTTTCTTGAATTGCTGCAGTCCGTGTGCTATAGGTAGACCCATCATGTTGTTAGGGAGGAAAATACCAGGATTTTGACCCAGTGGCACTGAAGGAACAGCAACATATTTCCAAGTCAGGAAAGTGAGTGGCTTGGAGGGGAACTTGCAGGTGGTGGTGCTCCTAAGTATCTGTAATCCTTGTGCTTCTAGATAGAAGTGGTTCTGGAATTGGAATGGTGCATTCAAATGAGCCTCAGTGAATTTCTACAGTGCATCTGGTAAATGGCACACACTTCGATTAATGAGCATTGGAGGGATAGGGAGCAAATGTTTAAGAATGTGGTGCCAGTCAAGTTGGCAGCTTTGACTTGGATGATGTCAAGCTGTTGTGGAATGTTGTTGGAGCTGCACTCATCCAGGCAAGTGGGGAGTAGAATCATACTCCTAACATATATTTTGTAGATGGTGGACAGGATTTGGGGAGTAAGGAGATGAGTTACTCACCACAGAATTCCAAAGTTCTGACCTACTCTTGTAACCACTGCATTTATGTGGATAGTCCAGTTCAGTTTCTGGTCAATGGTAACACTTAGGATGCTGATACCGGGGAATTGAGAGATGATAATGCCATTGAATGTCATGGGGAAATAGTTTGATTGTCCCTAGCTGGAGATAGTCATTGCTCAGCATGAATATTACTTGTGTTGCTTTCTATCACAGAGGCTCCTCAATGCTAACTTATTGGCCTTCAGTCTCTGTGGTTTGATGTGTTTACAAGATAATGTTGTGTAAGAATGAAAAAAGCTGGTATAAGAATGCATTGATATTGGTGGGTCATGGGAGTGGAGCATAGCACCATGAACCTTACTGGGTTACTTGCCCATGGAGACCTCCGCATTCCAAAGGAATGGTCATGCTCGTTTTCATCCAAATCCAACATCTTTTCATCATATAGCATGGAGTGTTTTGCCCACCACACCATACTTCATTCTATTGATCTGGTTGGGAGACGTTTTCCTGAAAGCAAACAAAGCAAGGGATTCTGTATTGTGGCAACAGATAGGACAGCATTTAGTGGTGACACAGGAGCAGGAGAGGTGCTAGGGTGTCTCCACTGAGTAAGTAAGTGCAGAGGAAGGAAAGGGCTTATAGTTTGGGAAGGTGAGGTGGGTCAGAGCCACTGAGTATTGATGTTGCATGCAACAGTGGGGGCTGTGGTCCATGAGCCTTGCTGAAATTTGTGTGCTGTGGCAAAATTAGAATATGTGATGGCTCCATGAGCCATGAGACAGCTGAGAGAAGATGGTCCCAGAGACAGTCACACTTGTCCTTGCAGAGGATGGATGTAAACATCCTCTTACACTGTTGGGCTTTGCATTTCATCTGGGACATTGCACTGCCCAATGCAATGATCTCGTGTGTATTTCATCTTGATTGGCTGAGTCAGGCAGCATAGCCGGTAGGAAAACACAGCACCCTCCTTTTCACTATCCTGTCCACTAGCTTTCTATTTGACATGGAACATGAGCAAATGCACAACCGGGTCATTTACAACAATGTCCAAATACAGAATACTGCTGTTTTAATTGAGCAGTCCCAAAATTACTTAGATTCTGTTCACTTTGTATAGTAGCCATGCTAATGTACTTTGCGAATGTGATTTCTAATGAATTCATTTTTATTCTGCTTAGAACTATGACCTCTTAATCAGAGAAAGCAAGTGTTGCAGTTTAAAATTTTCCTAAACAGAATATTTGTGGAAATATCCAGGCATTAATATAAACATTAATATAAACAAAAGCATTGTATTCACCATTAAATGTATTTTTTATCATTTGGTATAAAGAAAAGAAGAAATAACTTGCATTTACATAGGACCTTTTTAATGATCTTGAGACAATTCCATACATGGTAAAGCCATTCAAATGCTTCTGAAGTATAGTTGATGCTGTAATGAAAGAGAAGACTCAGAGTAGTTCACATCTAAGAAATAACCAATTCAGTGGTAAAACTGTAACTTACACAAGGTTTCATTATGGTTAATGCTAATCTGAAAAGTGAAAAGTACAACATTTTTGTGAAAGTTGAAATTATTTATGAATTTAGGTACAAGTGGATGCTTTACAAAACACAAATAGAAACAGAATAAGTATGTGTAATCATTGGAAAGAGAAAAGGGTTAATTATCCATTTTCAGGCGTTTAGTTTTCCACTTTCAACACTGGACAGTTTTTCTTTAGTTTCTTAGGATGGTCTACTTTATTCAAAGATAACACCTGCCTTGTCCTTCTGAAAATAAGACACAATGTTGGAATTTGACAGCTAGGAGATTTATGCTCCAACATGTACATTAGACAAGCAAACACGAAACAAATAAGAAGCATCATGAATACAGTCAAATGAAAGGAATTCAATGCATTTTCCTTGAAAACTTAAAGTAAGCAGAATCTTAACAGCTTAGGAAAAAATGATAAAATTCAAATAATCGTAACCACTGACAATAGTTTTGAGGTGATGGAGGTAGTCTATTTCATCACTGAGAATCCTATGATTTGTGATTGAAATACAACATCAGAGAAATTTGCTGTTGATAACAAATAGGTTGAGTTTTAAAGACAATGGGCTAAGCTTTTTTATATTTACTGGTGGGATGTGAGTGTCACTGGCTGGCCAGCATTTATTGTCCATTCCTGGTATCCCTTAAGAAGCTGGTGGTGGGCCTCCTTCTTGAATCACTGCAGTCTACACATTGTAGGTTGACTCACAATGTCCTTAGGGAAGGAATTCGAAGATTTTCACCCAGTGATAATGAAAGAATAATGATATATTTCAAAGTCAGAATGGCGCATGGCTCGGAGGGAAACCTGTAGGTGGAAATGTATCTGCTTCTTTTGTCTTGGATGGAAGTGGTCATGGATTTGGAAGGTGTTGTCTGAGGATCTTTGGTGAATTTCTGCAGTGCATTTTGTACACACTGCTGTTACTGAGCATCGGCAGTGGATGCTTATGGACGTGATGCCAATCAAGTGTGCTGATTTGTCCTGGATGGATTGTTCTTGAGTGTTGTGGTGTTGCAGCCATCCAGGCAAGTGAGAAGTATTCTATCACACTCTTGACTTGTGCCTTGTAGATGATGGACAGGCTTTGGGAATCAAGATGTGAATTATTCGCTGCTGTATTCTGAACCTCGTAACTACTCTTGTAGCCATTGTGTTTATGTCATAAGTTTAGTTGAGTTTCTGGTCAATGGTAATCCAAAAAATACTGATTATGGGGCAATTCAGTGATTGTAACACCATTTAATGTCAAGGGGCAGTGGTTAGATATTTTTGTATTGGAGATGGTCATTGCCTGGCATTTGTGTGGTGCATGTCACTTGTCAGCCCAAACCTGGATATTGTCCAGATCTTGGGGATGGTGAGGAAGAGAGCCGAGCTGTTTCTGCTGACCAACAAATGTTACAAATATGTCCAATATTTTATGATCAGTTTGCCCAGTATGACCATAAGCTGGGATCACAATAAAAAGAGAATGTTAATCCTATCAGATTTGTGAAAGGTTCATGCCATATGAATTGGAAACAAATTATTCTTGACAATCCAACAGAAAAGGTGTCACTTAAGTCGTGGGGATTTCAAGACATCCAGCACTTCCTCCTCTGTAATATGGACATTTTGCAAGATGTCACCATCTATTTCCATACAGTCTATATCTTCCATATGCCTTTCCACAGTAAATACTGGTGCAAAATACTCATTTAGTATCTCCCCCATTTTCTGCGGCTCCACACAAAGGCCGACTTGCTGATCTTTGAGTGGCCCTATTCTCTCCCTAGTTACCCTTTTGTCCTTAATGTATTTGTAAAAACTCCTTGGATTCTCCTTAATTCTATTTGCCAAAGCTATCTCATGTCCCCTTTTTGCCCTCCTGATTTCCCTCTTAAGTATACTCCTACTTTCTTCATACTCTTCTAAGGATTCACTCGACCTATCCTGTCTATAAGGTAAAAACAATGACTCTGGACTCTCGTTATCTCAGTTCTGAAGGCTTCCCATTTTCCAGCCATCCCTTTACCTGCGAACATCTGCCTCCAATCAGCTTTTGAAAGTTCTTGCCTAATACCGTCAAAATTGGCCTTTCTCCAATTTAGAACTTCAACTTTTATATCTGGTCTATCCTTTTCCATCATTATTTAAAATCTAATAGAATTATGGTTGCTGGCCCCAAAGTGCTCCCCCACTGACACCTGTCACCTGCCCTGCCTATTTCCCAAGAGTAGGTCAAGTTTTGCATCTTCTCTAGTAGGTACATCCACATACTGAATCAGAAATTGTCTTGTACACACTTAACAGATTCCTCTCCATCTAAACCTTTAACACTATGGCAGTCCCAGTATATGTTTGGAAACTATGTGTGGGAAGCTAGAGAAGTGATTGCTGGGCCTCTTGCTGAGATATTTGTATCATCGATAGTTGCAGGTGAGGTGCCGGAAGACTGGAGGTTGGCTAACGTAGTGCCACTGTTTAACAAAGGTGGTAAGGACAAGCCAGGGAACTATAGACAAGTGAGCCTGATATTGGTGGTGGGCAAGCTGTTGGAGGGAATCCTGAGGGACAGGATGTACATGTATTTGGAAAGGCAAGGACTGATTAGGGATAGTCAACATGGCTTTGTGCGTGGGAAATCATGTCTCACAAACTTGATTGAGTTTTTTGAAGAAGTAACAAAGAAGATTGATGAGGGCAGAGCATTGGATGCGACCTATATGGATTTCAGTAACGTGTTCAACAAGGTTCCTCATGGGAGACTAATTACCAAGGTTAGATCTCAAAGAATACAGGGAGAACTAGCCATTTGGATACAGAACAGGCTCAAAGGTAGAAGACAGTGGGTAGTGGTGGAGGGATGTTTTTCACACTGGAGGCCTGTAACCAGTGGAGTGCCGCAAGGATCGGTGCTGGGTCCTCTACTTTTTGTCATTTACATAAATGATTTTGATGCGAGCATAAGAGTTAATAAGTTTGCAGATGATACCAAAATTGGAGGTGTAGTGGACAGCGAAGAGGGTTACCTCAGATTAAAACAGGATCTTGACTAGATGGGCCAAATGGCAGATGGAGTTGAATTCAGATAAAAGCGAGGTGCTGCATTTTGGGAAAGCAAATCTTAGTAGGACTTATACTCTTAATGGTAAGGTTCTAGGGAGTGTTGCTGAACAAAGAGACCGTGAAGTGCAGGTTCATAGCTCCTTGAAAGTAGAGTCGCAGGTAGAAAGGATAGTGAAGAAGGCATTTGGTTTTCCTACCTTTATTGGTCAGAGTATTGAGTACAGGAGTTGGGAGGTCATGTTGTGGCTGTACAGGACTTTGATTAGGCCACTGTTGGAATATTGCATGCAATTCTGGTCTCCTTCCTATCGGAAAGATGTTGTGAAACTTGAAAGGGTTCAGAAAAGATTTACAAGGATGTTGCCAGGGTTGGAGGATTTGAGCTATTGGGAGAGGCTGAACAGGCTGGGTCTGTTTTCCCTGGAGCTTCGGAGTCTGAGGGGTGACCTTATAGAGGTTTACAAAATTATAAGGGGCATGGAACGGGTAAATAGGCAAAGTCTTTTCCCTGGGGTGGGTGAGTTCAGAACTAGAGGGCATAGGTTTAGGGTGAGAGGGGAAAGATATAAAAAAGACCTACGGGGCAACGTTTTCATGCAGAGGGTGGTACGTGTATGGAATGAGCTGCCAGAGGAAGTGGTGAAGGCTAGTACAATTGCAACATTTAAGAGGCATTTGGATGGGTATATGAATAAGAAGGGTTTGGAGGGATATTGGCTGGGTGCTGGCAGGTGGGACTAGATTGGGTTGGGATATCTTGTTGGCATGGAAAAGTTGGACAGAAGGGTCTGTTTCCATGCTGTACATCTCTATGTCTCTATGACTCTAAGTAAAGTTGTAGAAGGTGCGCCAGGGGTGATAGGTCTCTGGAATTAACGGATAGTGTTCGGAAAAAGGTTGAATCTGTGTTTTGATGTTTGCATTAAAATCTTTCTAATTGTCTTCTATGTACTTTGTTATTTTTATTCTTCTCTGTAATAAAATGATATTTTGTTGCTAAAGAATATCTTCTGTCTCATGTGACTGCTTTCCCTTGACTAACTGCCATGGCAACCAACTGTAAAAATGAAATATACGATCTGTCAAACAAGGTTTCATTCTGGGTTCTGGCTTGCCCAATGTGACCATCAACTGAGATCACAACAAAAGGAGACCACATCACCATATGCAGCCAGCATGGATTGAGGTAACAGCCCTAATCAGAGAAATGTCCCAGGTGAAATGCAAACACAGCAGTGCAACAAGAAGGCTGATGATCTTTTCCACTCCACAATTATAAATGCCACCATTTCTATCTCCTACGTCACAGTCACAGTCCACCACTCACTCCAACTCTGCCACTGCACATGCCTATCACCAAGGCTCAAGGGCTACAGCTTTTACTATTGCAAATATCATGTTCATTCATTGGCTCTGACTCTTCTCATTCACACAAATACCAGCCCTTCCTGTCTTCTGTGCTTCCTACTGACTCACTGGGGACACCTCTCCATCTCTCCCTTCTCATCGATCACCATTGCTGTTCAATGCACTTCCATTATACCCAAACTCTGTTTTTGTCACATGGTCTCAACAGCTGATCAAGGAAGAAAGGCCCAGTTCTCTGTCTGTCAGAAGTTTGTTATCAGTACAGTATTATCTGTACAATGCTAGCTTTAGCACATGCAACTGGCTGACTCTGTTCTCAGATTTGTAATTATCGAATCCAGTGCAGTCAATGTCTGGCAAATGTGCACATGGACTTGCACTCAAGTACGCAGTATCAGTGGAAAGGTAGACAAAGTAGGTGACAAAGGACCATGCCTTCATTCTAGGTGCGCCATCCTCTCAGGGAGACAAGGCAGTGCCAGGAGGTACCCAAAAGGAGGACCTCAGAAGCTTCCTTCCAAAGCACTTCAGAGGTGCATGGCCTCTCCAACTGGCCCCACCTGCAGACATGTAAGCTGAAGAATGTGAACCAGCCTCTGTGTATGACATTCTCAGCAGGCCTGGATCCTCTAGACCAAAGTTTCCCTGGGGATAAATGGCCAACTCTTCTGAACCAATGGGTCAATGATAGACAAGACTTCTTCCATCCCAACTGCAGAGGTGAGGATTGGACTGAGACATGATGGGAAGGAAAGGAAATGATGTGTCCTTATCTTACATGAGGACACATCATTATAAAGTTTCTTGTACCATGGTAAAATATGTCTGCTGAGTGTTTTTGTCACTGGTGGACCTGGTGACATCACACCCATGTGAGAGATGAGCAGCCTGGTCACACTTCCTGAGGATGAAAGAGCATTGCTTATCTCTAGCAAGCAATTAACTTCTCCTCTGCAGATAGTACCAGGTGCTAGAATCCTGGAACTTGTGACATTGTTGACTGTAGCCAAGGCTTTATACATTAATGTGGATAACATAGAGGCTAAAAGCAATATGCATGGATTGTGCTGTCCTTCAGACAGCAAAAGCATGTGGGAGAGGTTGAGTAGGCTGGGGCTGTTTTCCCTGGAGCGTCGGAGACTGAAAGGTGACCTTATAGAGGTTTATAAAATCATGAGGGCATGGATAGGATAAATAGAAAAGTCTCTTCCTTAGGATGAGGGAGTCCAGAACTAGAGGGCATAGGTTTAGGGTAAGAGGGGAAGATATAAAAGAAACCTAAAGGGCAACTTTTTCATGTAGAGGGTGGTACATGTATGGAATGAGCTGTCAGAGGAAGTGATGGAGGCTAGTACAATTGCAACATTTAAAAAACATCTGGATGGGTATACAAATAGGAAGGGTTTGGGGGTATATGGGCTGGGTGCTGGTAGGTTGTACTAGATTGGATGGGGGTAAAAGTATCATGAGTTATGTTTGGAATTGGTAGTCCTTGTCTCCAAGCAGCCATCCCTGTATGACTCAAAGACCTTGGAAAGACAAAGGAGTCTGTGAGATCCCTAGCATGTCCACATCTTGGCAGCTCCCAGGATATCTGGCACAGAGATTGGCATCAGCAGTCACAGATAATATGAACATTGATGCAGTAAAAGCCTTTTCTGGTGATATACTCTGCAAGTTGGTGACAGGGCACTCTCAAAACTGTGTGGATGCAATCTCTGACATACTGCACTGGGGGAAGCCAGTGATAGCAGAGAAGACCACTGCAGGCTGCTCAACTCTTTCATCGTGGGCGAAAGATATGAGCATATGTGACCTGGAGAAAATAGCATCAACGGCATCCAGCATACATGTATTGGTCAAGGAATGAGAGAAACTACATAAGTGGTTCAATGAATCCCTCACTAACAGCATATAGTGGCCATAACAGCAGGTCGGAAGTTAGGAATACTGCAACAAGTAACTGACCTTCTGATTCCTCAAAGACTGTCCACCATCTACATGGCACAAGTCAAGAGTGTGATGGAATACTCCTCATTTGTTTAGATAAGTGAAGTTCCAACTATACTCAAGAATTTTGACACAATCCAGAACAAAATATTTTACTTGAATGCACCAAAACCGCAAACATTCACTCCCTCCACCAGTGAAGCTCAGTAGCAGCAGTGTGTACTATCTACAATTCGCTAATACTCTGAAACAGCAGCTTCTAAATCCACAACCACTGTCTTTTAGAAGGAAAGACAGCCGACACATTGAAATATCACATCCTGCAACTGCCCCTACAAGCCGCTCAGAATCCAGGTTGCAAATATATTACCATTCCTTCAGTATTGCTGGGTCAAATTTCTGGCAAATTCCTCCTAATAGAAGGGTAACCAGCTTCAAATGGATATCGTAGTTCAAGAAGCAAGCTCACCACCACCTTCTCAAGGGCAATGAAGGATGATCAATAAAGTCTAGCCCAGCCAGCTGCTTGAAAGAGTCAATGGAATATAAATTCAGAGCAGCTAATTGCCTTCTCAGCCACGAGGACTGGGTGGTCATGCAGTCCTTCTTACCACCATCCTAATATGGCATAATTGACACTGTGTATTGATAATGATCCAAGATATCTGTAGTCTCCACCTGCACTGAGTTTCCAAGTGTAGTAGAAAATGGCAGTGAGCTTTGCAGTTGTGGAGTCTGCTCATTCTCCCCCACCTTCTCCTCCCTCTGGTGACAGTGCTGCAGTCACTAGAAGTTGTTACTTTTACTGACAGGGTTGTAATTCCTGTCTCTTTGAATGCTGTCTTCCCCCCAAGACTTGAGACCACAAAGACTCCAGCAATGGTGATGTCTATGGCAGGTGCATGAGCCTCCAATCTGTGGACAGTCTTTCATTAAGAGTGCTCCTGAGCCCTCACATCAATCATCATGAAGTATTGTGCTATTTCAGACCCAGTGTGCCATGGAGGTTTCACAAGGAGATCAATCCCATGCCTCGATAAGGAACTTTGAGGAATATAACCATATCCAGATAAATGTTGCCGAACCAAAGTTTCATGCTACGTTGGGAGAATCTGGCATTGTACCACAGGGGGCTTACATTCAGAGGAACAATAGACAATAGACAATAGACAATAGACAATAGATGCAGGAGTAGGCCATTCTGCCCTTCGAGCCTGCACCGCCATTCAATATGATCATGGCTGATCATTCCTAATTAGTATCCTGTTCCAGCCTTATCTCCATACCCCTTGACTCCACTATCTTTAAGAGCTCTATCCAATTCTTTCTTAAAAGAATCCAGAGACTGGGCCTCCACTGCCCTCTGGGGCAGAGCATTCCACACAGCCACCACTCTCTGTGTGAAGTGACAAGAGAGAGGGAACTTAAAGAATCTGCTCTTTGGCATTTCCCTCACGTATGAATAATCACCAGTTCTCACCCAAACTCCTTGAAATAATGGCATTTTGTAACCCATAGTTGGAAAATGCTGTCTCACAGAGACAAATTGAGAACTAAACCACATGTGTCCTGGTACAGATTGCCACTGATGGATGCTGTGAAGACAAACATGGATTTGGCTAAAAGGAGCACAAAAAAGATAAAATATGTTTGTTTAAAATACATTAAATGGCATATGTCATAACCCCCATGACATATTTTCTTTACATTTATATATTTTTTCTTTATGTGGGTTCTACATTATAACTTGGATAAAGTGAGAACGGCAGATGCTGGAGACCAGAGTTGAAAAATGTGATGCTGGAAAAACACAGCAGGCCAGGCAGCATCCGAGGACATTCCTGAAGAAGGGCTTATGCCCGATATGTCGATTCTCCTGCTCCTCGGATGCTGCCTGGCCTGCTGTGTTTTTCCAGCATCACATTTTTCAACTCTACATTATAACTCACATACATTAAAATATGATTGAAGAATGTGGAGGTGAAGCGTTGAAGTAAAATTTCTGTAATTACCAAAATTGGGAAGGAAAGGTAAAAATGTTATTTTAACAATGAGAATTGTCCATCTCAACAAAATAACTTTCATTTTTTCCTCTTTGAACTCTTCACAGTGATCCAGTCAATCTGGAACTGAAGTATTCTTCAGCTCTGTCATTCAGCCTTTCATATTTTACATCCAGGTCAATGTTAATCTGTGTATTAAACAATACTAAGTGATTCTTATTTAAATTAACATTTAGGACAAAGGACCACTCGTAATGGAAACAAAACATTACAGGTTAGAGACTGCTAATTTATTTTTTAAATTATGCATTACTCTTCTGATATTCATTTACCAGTGTTTAATAACCAAGAGATTCACAATTATGTGTTTGATTAAATTATAATAAAAAAAAATTGTATCAGTGTTATTTATTTCTTTTAAAATTTTGGATAGTTTGATGAAATAATGCAATAATTCCCAGCGTGTGAGTTCTCATATGTTACAGCACAATCATAATCTGGGGTCACTACATCTGATTGTCCAAAAAGTTTTAATTGCAGGCGGTTTTAAAAACTATCTGAAAATGTGCTTGTTTTTCTTTCTTTGTTTAATTTGTTGAAATTCAACCTTTGTTGAAAATTTCCATGTAAGCAATGAATCCTGCAATATCACTTGAAGAAATTGTCGCTAAGTCTGATGATATAAAAGGTGATTTATTTCATTGCCATTAAGTAATAGATCTGACAGCTTGATCCAGTCCAGCCTTCTGGACAAATAAAGAACCCTGGCTTCACCCAAGCCTGAAGGATTAAAGTGCATATTTTAGTTTCAAGTATTATTAATATTAAATGATTAATGATTAACTTATTTGATTTACCTTACCATTTCAACTCAGTGCATTAGGTTTGGTGTTGTGCATTGTCAGGTTAAGTAGTTTTGTATCAACATCTCACACAACTATGTCAGCAGTTTCCACCTTCAAAATAAAGAAAAAATATCAAAGAGTATGTAACAAGAACAGGTCATGCATTTAGGTTCCAAAGGTTCAAAGTGAGACACTGTTGCTAAATATAAACAAATAGCATTCTTTCATTCAAGACCCAGTGATCTATTTATTTTAATACCTTTGATATTTGAATGAGAATCTAAAACAAACATGAGAAAACTATTTTTCATCTCACTCATTTTGATAAAGTAGTACACGCAACCCCTAACAGATTTGAATCATTATAGTGATTAACATAGACAACCATATCCAAGTACATGTGAAGCTTTGTACTTGTAATGAAACTCTTGTTCTTACAATGCATAGCTAACAAATTTCCCAGAGAACAAAGTGCATGGATGAGTCCTTGAATTTGATTGTAATAAATCTGATGCCTATATTATTATGAGACTGTATGGTAAAAGCCACACATGGGTAATATTTTCTGCAATGAATTGGTTAACATTGTCAGTATTCACTTGTAAATACAGTGTGCAGTATCTATCTTTTACTTTAGCTTTCATCTGTATTCACTTTAGATTAGTTCCACGCAGCTGTGGCTGAATACATCCTGAAGAAAATTAAATGCCGAGCTCAAATCTGCTATGACTAAAAAAATAAGTTCAACCAATATATCATCTGTTTCTTGAGATATTGGATCATTTTGACTGAACTAAGAAACCTGAGAGATGAGAACTAAGTCAAAATTATGTACAAATTGATCCAGTAAAGTTTAAAAGGGAGAAGATAAACATAGCCAAACCCCTTTCATTAGTATTAAATAAAATAATCATTTTTAAAACCCATTATTCATTGTCAATGTAATGCTAATGGATAATGTACTTGGACTGTAATTTGCTGTAAATATAATTGTGAGGCTAGAACCACTTATTATCATTTATGTGCAAACTGCACAGCAACCCCAGATCAGATTAGCTGTTAAAATTTGCCTTAATTACAAAAATCGCAAACACCTTCCAAGGGTCCATAGATTGCACAACGCCACAGCTGAATGGCCATGTTTCTGGGACCCTTGTTTGTATTTATTATTGACTCATTGGAAAAGCACTGGTTGCTCAAGACAAAAGGAGCTGTTGTTACCTCTATGGCCACTGCAAAACAGCATGTACTGGAATGGATAAATAACAGAAGCATCTGGAAGCTCAGGACCTGTATCAATCTCCAGCAGATGTGATGCCTTTTGTGGCATTACTAGCTGTATGTGCCCTCATAATGCAGCAAAAGTTTGATTAAATTGCCATGGAAGATTGAGCAGGTGAGAGAGATTTAGTGTTGCCATATTCTATTTAGAGTTGACAGTCAGACAACATGTCATGCTATCCAGCATATCTGCAGTGCAACAACTTCTACTGAGGTTAATAAGAGCCAGAAGATATCTCCTCCATATCAGGTTCCCATGCAGGTCTTTTTTAGGGGATGCTGGAGTACAGTACAGATGGAGAACACTGCTTGATCCTTGGATTCTCTGCTCCAGATCAGTAGAGAAAGCAATGCAACAATGTGATGATAGATGAGGATCTGTGAGAGCCATAGCCTGAAGGAAGTATTAAATTTAGACCCACATGTCTGAGGGCCAAATCCTCTCCAAGTTTTCAGATGCTTTAGCCTGGGGCCATAAGCAACTCAATTTCCACACTGCCTCAAGTAGCACAGCAGAGACCTTGCTAGTTGCGAGGCTATGCAGTGACAGGATTTACACATTTTACTTTCCTTTTCAAGTTGCTGCTCAAGAAAATGAGAAGCAAACCACCACACAGACTGTTGGAAGCACATTAGTTCTAATCACCCACCCATTTGCTGCACCACATTCTATAAATGAATAAAAAGAACAACCTGGTGGGCATAGCCCTAAAATTTAGCAGGCAGTGCTAAATAATAAATAAATAACAAAATAGTCTAGGTTGTTGAACAAGCAAAAATCATACATAACTCAAATTTTGCTAATATTAAAGTGCATGTAAAAAAGAGAATTATGTTTAGTAAATTAGCACAAAGGTCAGTGGACTCGTAAGCAGAACCCCAGGCTCGTGTCCTAGGAACATGGTTCCAAATCACATCATGGCTGATGGTGAAATTTGAATTCAATAAAATCTGGAATTAAAAATCAAGCCTAATGTCTGCAATTGTCATTTGTTGCAAACTGCAACTGGTTGCCCAATGTGCTGCAGGGAAGACAATCTGCCATCTTTACCTGGTTGGGCCTATGCAGGACTCCAGACTCACAGCAATGTCATTGACTCTTATCTCTAAAATGGCCTAGAAAGCTGCCAAGTTATATCAAGCCACTAAAAAATCTAAAGAAAGGAAATTAAACTGGATGGACCAGTATCAACCAAGGGATCAGAATTGACAAAGGCAAACACATCCCAATCAACTCTGTAAAGTTCTCCTTCCAAACATCTTGTGCCAACATGGGCGAGCTGTGCCACAGGATCATGAAGCCTGATGTACCCATTGAATCATACCTTACAATGTTTCAGACACCACAATCACCATCCCTGGGGATGTCCAGTCCAACCAACCAGACAGACAGAAGGGATACAGTTTGGAAGGAGCAGTCCTTGGAGTCCTCAACATTGACTCTGGATGACATGAAGTCTCAAAACATGGAAAAGAATTTCCTGCTGATTATTACCGACTGTTCCATCTCAATCCACGAGTCCTTCATTTTGAATAATACTTGGAAGACACACTGAGACTAGCAAGAAGTATAGAATGTACTCGGTGCTTTAACTTCAATGTCCATCATTAAGGATGGCTTGGTATCACCATTATCAATTGAAACAGGTTGATTTTAAAAGAACAGCACTGTTAGTCTGGGTCTGCGGCAGCAGTGAGGGAGTCAATAATAGAAAAAATATCAAGTTGGCCTCATTCTCACTTATCTACCAGCCACAGATGCATTTATCCATGATAGTATCTGTAGGGTTGGCCACCACAAGACAAAGGTTTGACTTCATTTTGAGGATTCACTGAATCATGTTGAGTGGCACTACCACATTGCTAAGTGGAACATATTTCAAATAGATTGAGCAACTCAGAACTAGGCATTCCTGAAATTCTGTGAGCCATTAACAGCAATAGAATTTAACTAAAACCATAATCTGTCATTTCATGGACTGGCATATCCCCCGCCTCTCCTCTATCATTATCATCAAGCCAGGTATTTATCCTAGTTCAATTAAGAGCACAGGAGGACATGCAGTGAGCAGCATCAGGTATCCCTAAAAATGAAGTGCTAACTGATGAAGCTACAACATGTGACTATTTGCATGCAAAGTAGCAGAAGCAAAATGTGATAAGTAGGGCTAAGCAATCCAATTATAACAGGATCAGATCTAAGTTCTGCAGTCCTGCAGCCGTGAAGGTTGTGCATAGATAGAGAAGAGGAAATTCCACAAATATCTTCATCCTCAATGCTGAGGGAGCCAAACACATCAGTGCAAAAGACAAGGCTCAAGTATCTGCAGCCAGGAATGCCTCCATCTTGGCCTCCTTCTAAGGTCATCTACATCATAGATGCCAATGTTCAGCCAATTTGATTCACTCCACATGATCTCAATAAATGGCTGAAGGCACTGGGTACTATTTAGGCTATGGGCCCTAATAACATTCCAGCAATAGTGCTAAAAAGTTGTGCTCCAGAACTAGCTGTGCCCTAAGCCAAGCTATTGTGCAAAGTTGCTGAGACATGTAGTTATGTGAAAAGAAGCACAAATTCAAACCAATCAACTAACACACTCCAGCCTACTCTCAATCAGCAGCAAAATATTGATGACCCCTTCAATCAATGTTATTAAGTGGCACTTACAAAAATTAACTTGTTCACTGACAATCAATTTGGATTTCAACTAAATACTCTGCTCCTGATCTCATTACAACCTTGGGCATAAACACGAACAAAAGAGCTGGAGGTGTGGTGATAATTACTGCTCTTGACATAAAGGCTGCATTTGACCAAACATGGCATCAAAGGGCCTGCGAAAAACTGGAATCAGGGCAAATCAGAAGAAAACTCTATTGGATCATGAAATTAACTGAAAAAAGGAAAATGGTTGTTGTATTGAAGGTCAGTCATCTTAACTCCAGTCCAGCTCTGCAAGAGTTCCTGAGGGTAGTATCCTTGGCCTTACCATCTTCAGTTGCTTCATCAATGGCCTCCCTTCTATTATAAGGTCTGAAGTGGGATGATTTCTGACAACTGCTCAAAATTCAGCACAAGTCATGACATTTCACATATTGAGGCAGTTTGTGTCCATATGCAGCAAGATATGGACAACATTCAAGGTTGGGTGGAGAAGTAGTAAATAACATTCTTGGCACACAGTTTCAGGCAATCACCATCTCTAACCAGTGAGAACCTAACCATAATCCTTTGGCATTCAATGGCACAATTACTCTCCATTAATAGCATCCTGAGATTTTCCAGTGACCAGAAACAGAATTGGATCGGATGTATAAACACAGTGGCTGAAAGATAGCACCTTCCAAACTGATGACACCGACCATTTAGAAGAACAAGGGCAGCAGATGCACAGAAACACATCCACCAACACCCTGGAGTTGTGACTGGCCACTCGAGTGTTTCCTTCCCTTCTGGAGAAATTGGACCATTTTGTGATTAAAAAAAGAAAAAAAAAAAAGAAGAAAAAAAAAAGTACAGAAGGTGGAGGGCATTCAGTCCCTCTAAATAATCCTTCATAAAAAAAAAATCACAGGCTGCCTAATATAGTATTGAGCAGCCTGTTCAATAAGTCCGGATCTTCCACTTTCATGGCACTATCCCAAATTTTGACCAAGATAAAATAGTACTTCCTTGATATCATTCATGGACTTGCATTTTACTAGTTTGAAACAGTGTAATGAAATGTATTTTGAAAAGATAACTGCTGAGCAATTCTGCCATGACTCAACTGGTTTTCTGTGACCACAGACAGTTTCAAATGTGACCATCTGTGAGTGCATTATTGGAAGAATTAGGATTGGACTTCCACCCTCCAATAGCCAGAAGTTGTGCCTTCAAGAGCTGTTGGCCAGTTTGATTGGCAGGCAGCTCTTGCAGAGCCAGGATGTTGCTGGGATTGCAAGGAGGTTCACAAAGAAGTGTCATAGAGTCTAGGCATCAGCTGTTCAGGATTTCTTGAGCAGGAAAGCTCAGGTAGTCTGGGAAGGAGCAGCTGGGTACCTTGGTGAGTATTTTAATGGCCTGCCAAACAGAGACAATAAAAACCCTACCATCTTAGGAGTGATGTTGCTGATTTGCACAGTGGAAACCCCCCCTCCTTCCTACCATTTCACCAACTTTGATGAGGCCTTCGCTCTCTCATCCACCTTCTACTGCCCAGTGTGCAAAGGCAATGAAGGTTGACTGAAGTCCTTAAACTGTCATTTAATCAGGAAATAAAGGCTTCAATGGACTTAAGGGTTAGCAGGTTATTGAGCACCTTACCCACCCCTTTATATGAGGGAGAACAGTTCCAGGATAGGGAGAAAGGCTGTGGGTTACCCACCTGACGTATTTTATGATGCCCCTCCTCTAACCCCCAAGCAAATGAAAACATGCCCAGGAAGTAGGGATGTAAAGTTCAGCCCGATATCACAACTTGCAACATTTTTAAATAGTCTAATTTAAAGCATGCTTATTTAAAAAGAATAAATGCTGATTGGCCTCTCAATGTTATAAAATACTTGGTCTACTATACTAACTCCATTGAAGGACATGCAATTAGTTATCATCAAAGTATTGAGCATAATGATACAAAGAAATTTCATTTAGAAATTTACACAAACAAGAGATTGCATATTAATAGCTCAGATAATTTTCATATATAAAGACTTACATGCATGGGACTGCAAGTTTACTTTTTGCGCTACTTTTGCAAGGACATCGAACAACACAAAGAGAACGTTGGCGGAAGAATGTGTCTCCCCGAAGAAATTATATGCAATCAGAAAATGAATGAAAGGTAAGATTAATAGCATTTATCATGCCAGTTCGACTTGCAGTTTGCTAATTAAAGATGTTAAGACATGGAGCAAGCTAAAGATCAGTGGATTTTAATGAGGACTTGTAGGCTGATTTAGGTCTAATTTTCTGCTTAATAAGGATGGTATAAAACCATTTTTGGGGGGGATGTGACTCTACTAAATCTGTTCGTTATTACCGATACAATTTCACTTGACTACTTCAGAAAATGTTATATTTAATTAGTAGAGCTTTAGCAGACGGAGAAGATGACAGTTAAAAAAGATAAAGAACTTTCAAGGACATTCATTTCATTAAGTAGCAGTGGTATAAACTAAATAACTAGCAAAATTATCCAGACTAGAAGTTAATAGCTTTTCCTTAATTAATTTTCACCATTTTTCTTTTGTTTCCTCCAAACGGCATTGTGAGAGTAGATCCAACAGGATTAGGCATCCTTCAGTGCTTTATGCATTCTTCATCTATGACCATGGAGAATAGCTGTGCAGCAATGGACAGAACACAGCTTGGCTTGTTCCAGTTTGTATGTGATGTGCACATTCAAGGAGTATATTGCATAGCAGTCAGCATGGGGATACCAAGCTGATCCTACTCCCTCTAATGCAAAGCTGATGTAGTCAATTATAGCCTACCAACTACAAGCCTGTGCAATGTGGTTGGCTAATATTTTTGATTAGTGTGACTTAACGTCACTCAAGACATAGTTCTTATTCCCTGTTCTTGGAGCAACGGCCAAAGGAGTATTTATTACCTATCCCTAATTTCTCTGTGAAGTTTACCAGAAAGCAAAGACTGGAATCACATTTAGGGAAAACCCAATTCTAAGTTTATTTCCTGATGCAAATTAGTGAACCAGCTAGGTTTTAAAACAACCCAAATTCTTTCATGGTCATTCAAGAAACTGGCTGTTTCCTTACATGTATATGATCGATCCCAGGGCGATATTCAAAGACACAGAATGGATAGAGAGAAACTGTTTAGATTAAAACAAAGTGAAACTGTTTCCAGTGGCAGAAGGATCAAAATGAAGGAATGCAGATTTAATATGATTTGCAAAAGAACCAAAAGCAACATAAGAAAAATAAGAATGCAGAGTAAGTGGTTCCCCTCTGGAATGTTCTGCTTGGACAGCTGGTGGAGACAGATTGAATCATGATTTTCAAAAGGGAATTGGACAAGCATCTTACACAAAACGATTTGCAGGGTTATGGGGAAAGGCTGAAAGAATCAAACTGGCTGAATTGTCTTTGAAGGGCTTCGAGGTTGTCATTATCCTATGGTTCCATGCTTTTGTTTAGACCTGGGGAATTCTCTTGGAATTCTGACAAAATATATTCCACAATTAACATTACAAAAATGACTTTCATACCTCACTTATCTAATCGCTGCTTGTGAAGACTTGCAGTTTGTCAATTGGCTGCTACATTTACGAACAGTAGATCCCCTCCATACCCATGGGGGATACATTCCAAGACCTATTGTGAAAGCCTGAAACCGTGGATAGGTGCAAACTCATTCATTTAAATGGTAAACATACTTTCCTGCCAGCCTCCTGGTGCCTGGTTCTGGAACATCCCATTTTATATATGTTCGGGACGCGGTAAACCATGGGTAACTGAAACCGCGGTAACCAGACCCCCGCATATGGGGTTGCTCTGTAGTTTATACCAGAATTGAATTGGCAATGAAATGTTTCAGAAGATAGAGATCATGAAAGTTTATATATAATGCAAGTACATTCATCATGCGGGCACCTGACTACATATCACCAGATGTAATAAATTCAGATTCATTACAAACCTTAGTTTTACACTGACAACTAGGCTATCATACCGTCGTAGCATTGAAAAAACAAGCAATTTCTTCAGAACAGTAGGCTATTTTTATGACATAAGTTTGGAAAAGTCTTGTACAGTTGATACATTTGGAAAGAAAGTTGAGGTACAAAAGTACCATGATATTTCAATCCCCATACAGATTATACAAATTTTATTGAGCATTTGAGGACAGCCAATAGTTTAATAAGGGACTGAAGGATTAAAGTAGGTATCAGTAGATCAGGTCACATTGATTAAACACTTGGGACTGAATCTTGTGTTTTCCTTACTAAGTCCAAGTTGCATTGAGTTTTATTGGTGGGTTTGTTGCCATGAGGCCTGTGAAGTTCTCTCACTTTATCTCACCAAACTCACCTCATTAATTACCTACCAAACCCCAATATCATCCCTCACATCCAAGATCCTCCCCACCTCACCTTGTGCCGTTCCTTGAACAACTCGGCACTCAGCTGTGGTACTCGAATTACCAAGCATTCCTTGTACCCACCCCATCTGCAAAAGGCCACTGTGTACCTGGACAAGCTTTGCCAGTCTAGAGCTGCCTTGCACATTTCATTACATTTGCCTCAGACATGGCAGACAGATGGAAATCGGTGCCCGTTTTGTGGGGAGAGTTCTAGAGGTCCAATGGGATAGCACTGACATAGAACATGGTGCCCCATTTTGCAGGGAGAGTCCTGGAGGTCCTGCTGAATGCATAGTGCTGACACAGAATGTCCCTCTTCCCCCAGACCTGCAGGAGAAGCCATGACACCAGACCATGCCAGCTTCATACAACGGTGCTACCCAGGTTAAAGCAATCTCCTCTATCTCGTCTGACTAATGGTTACAAGAGCAGGTGAAGACCTGAAAGATGTAGCCTCGTCCAGTCCTAGAGCTGGGTGCATGTCCCTGAGTGCACAGTGTCCTTGCTGCAGCATTACAATAGTAGTTGTTGGTGCAGCCTGAGGTATAGTATTACAGGGCAGAAGTATCCTGAAATTGAATTGGAGATGTATCATGAGGGTTCTTAGAAGTTGACACATGTCGAATGCCCATTTCCATCTATTTGGTGTGTATGCTGCCAGAGTAAATAAAGCATGCTCTGAGATGTTGTTACAAAATATCAAAATTTAGCCATCCACAGCAATAGGTGATACAGAAAAGGCATGTGAAGGTTGCCTCCAAGAAAGCAGGGATGGTTTGTTCTTTTCTTCCCTAACTTCTCAAGCTATGATTTGCTTCCTGTCTCACTAGTGATCATAAACAATCTTTACACTTTAGGATTGATGAAGCATTCATTTCGCCTCTCCCTGGAGTCTGATTATGTCATAGAATATAGACCATTACAGCGCCCTACAGGCCCTTCGGCCCTCGATGCTGCACTGAAATGTGGAACCAATCTGAGGCCCATCTAACCTACACTATTCCATTTTCATCCATATGTTTATCCATTGCCCATTTAAATGCCCTTTACATTTGGCAAGTCTGCTACTGTTGCAGGCAGTGTGTTCCATGCCCCTATTACACTCTGAGTAAAGAAACTACCTCTGACATCTGCTTTATGTCTATCACCCCTCAATTTAAAGCTATGTCCCCTCGTGCTAGCCATCACTATCTGAGGAAAAAGGGTCTCACTATCCACCCCATCTAATCCTCTGATGATCTTATAGTCTCAATTAAGTTACCTCTTAACCTTCTTATCTCTAACGAAAACACTCTCAAGTCCCTCAGACTTTTCTCATAAGACCTTCCCTCCATACTAGACAACATCCAAATAAATCTCCTCTAAACCCCTTCCAAAGCTTCCACATCCTTTCTTTAATGCGGTGACCAGAACTGTACGCAATACTCCAAATGCGGCCACACCAGAGCTTTGTACAGCTGCAGCATGATCTCATGGTTCCGAAACTCAATCCCTCTACCAATAAAAGCTAACACACAGTATACCTTCTTAACAACCTTTTCAACCTGGATGGCAACTTTCAGGGATCTATGTAGCTGGACACCGAGATCTCTCTGCTCTTCTACACTACCAATAGTCTTACCATTAGCCCAGTACTCTGCATTCTTGTTACTTCTCCCCAAGTGAATCACCTCACACTTATCCTCATTAAACTCCATTTGCCACCTATAAGCCCAGCTCTGCAGCTTATCTATGTCTCTCTGTAACCTGTAACATTCTTCAGCACTATCCACAACTCCACCAACTTTAGTGTTATCCGCAAATTTACTAACTCATTCTTCTACTCATTCTTGTAGGTCATTTATAAAAATGACAAATAGCTGTGGCCTCAAAACAGATCCTTGCCGTACTCCACAAGTAACTGAACTTCAGGATGAACATTTCCCATCAACCACCATCCTCTGTCTTCTTTCAGCTAGCCAATTTCTGATCCAAACCGCTAATTACCTTCAATCCCATGCCTCCGTATTTTGTGCAATAGTTTACCATAGGGAATCTTATCAAATGCCTTACTGAAATCCATATGCACCACATCAACTGCTTTACCCTCATCAACCTGTTTAGTCACCATCTCAAAGAACTCAACAATGTTTGTGAGGCACGACCTACCCTTCATAAAACCGTGGTGACTATCCTTAATCAAGTTATTCCTCTTTAGATGATTATAAATTCTATTTCTTATAACCTTTTCTAACACTTTAACCACAACTGTGTTTTTATTTTTAGACCCATTTATGTTATAGTCTCATGTGACATTTCCTTGACCAATGTTGAATCTTATTTGACAGTGGTGAATATTGGAGAATTAATGACCAGGCAATTGGCATTATCTGTTCTACTGGCACCTCTGCCTGATTCTCTGATTATGTTTCTTTTGATAGAGATTTGTAATGGATGCAGAAAATCAGAGGTTCAGGGCCAAAGTAACACAGTGGTCACCAATATAACTCTAGTAATAAAAGCAGAACCTGCTGAAAACGTGCAGCAGTCCAGTAAGCATCGATAGACAAAAGGAACAGATTACTGAGTTTCAAGAGAGTGACCCTAATGTCAGTGTTAAACTAATGTAGCCTTATTAATAAATACCTGAATGTTCAATTATACCTTTGCTAAGAATACTAAGAATGATTAGCATGAGTCCCATTAGAGTGAATAATTCATTGGGAGGCAGCGTCTCGAGATCAGGCTTAAGTTACAGTCAGGCCTATCCAGGTACTCCAGGGGTTTGAAGTCCAAGCACAAACTGTTCAAGGCTCATTGGGTCCCTAGCTTAACTTAAATTTGAAGATTGCTTCATGGTGAAAATGGAAGAAGCTACATAGCAAATAGAATATTCCCTCTCAGCCTTCCTTACTACACCCCTACTCCGAAAACAAGCAGAATGGTAACCAGCAGCCGATCTCTGGCTCCTGGAGCCCAACATTCTGATCCTGGCTTCTGAGTAATACGCCTGGAGCATCAGAAAATTAATCAAGTGAGTTGACCTTGCTATATCTGGCTGTTTTATCATTCCTGCCGTGTGTTAGAAAATAACTCTCACAGTGGCCCATTAAATGACATTAACAGGCAATAGGATGGAGACTGCTGCCAATTGTTATTACAGAGCTGAGCTTCTGCCAAAGAGATGCAAGCATTTTACATTCTTCAAAATAACATGATACAAGGATTTAATGAAAACAAACACTGAATGCTGCTTTCAGCTTCAGGCTTAACACAAACTTGGTCACTTCTTACTACTGTATCCCATATCTGCAATTCAGACTTGTATTAGCCTGGTTCCAGGCACTGATTTTTTTTTTGCAGGGCATATTAATTTTTCTTCATTCTGCATGCAAATGGAGAAAAACATACTCATTTATTAAGATTGCCATTTCCCTAATGTCTGCATTTTTGCTGGCTTTTATATTAATTGGGCGCACAACAGATTTTAAATCATATTGATTTCTCACTTTATTTGTCATTTAAGCTAGAAAAAAGATCCTATGATAATTAACTATTTATTTTACACAAATACTGAAACATGGAATGGAGCCTTGTTCAGGATTGTTTCTTTTAAGATGTGGTGAGCCTTTGATTATGCAATGATAATTCAGCATGGCTCTTCCCCTTACACTGCTATTGTCAACATTACAGCAGTAACAGATGTGAATACTCATTTGCTTATGGTTAATAATTATTAGTTTCCTTGTAATTATTTATGAGTTCAGTTGAAGGTCACTTGCACTGGAAACTTCAGAATTTATTGGCAGTAATGGAACACTGGTGAAAGAGATGCGATACTATGACTGGGGAGTAGAAATATTGAAGACTGTCTTTTAAATTCAAATGAAGAGTGCACAATTGAGTTAGATTCACACTCCTTCTATTCTCACCAGTCAACAACAATAGAATGCTATATGGTTTTGCATTCCAATGAGTGATTTTTGTTTTGGATGGTAAAAACAAAGTTTGGCTTCCACAGCAAAAATACCATTAGGGAATTACATCCATCATCTTAAATCAAAGTAAGCTTTGCATGTTAATGGAAAAGCTATACACATCTGATGATTTGAATTTGAATTTGAATTGAATTTATTGTCACGTGTACCGAGGCACAGTGAAAAGCTTTGTCTTGCGAGCAATACAGGCAGGTCACAGAGTTAAGTGGCATAGATAGTAAATAATAGGTAAACAGCAGCAAAAATAAAAACACAGGTACAGGTGAATGTTAGGAGTTTGTGAGTCCATTCAGTATTCTAACGACAGTATAGTAGAAACTGTTTCAAAACCAGCTGGTGCATGTGTTCAGGCTTCTGTACCTTCTCCCCGATGGTAGACATTGTAGAAAAACATTGCCAGGGTGGAATGGATCTTTAAGAATGTTAGAGGTCATTCCTTGACAGCGGGCCTAGTAGATGGATTCTATAGATGGGAGGTTGGCAATCGTGATTTTCCAGGCCGAGTTCACACTCTCTGTAACTGTCCCCAATCTTGAATGGTACAGTTGCCATACCATTGTTGTGATACATCCAGACAGAATGCTCTTGATGGTGCACCTATAAAAGTTGGCATGGGTGTTTGCCGTCATGCCAAATTTCTTCAGCTGCCTGAGGAAGAAGAGACATTGTTGGGCCTTTGTAGCCAGTGCGTCCACATGAAGAGTCCAAGAAAGCTTGCTGTGGAAGACCATTCCCAGGAGCTTGACTAATGAACTATTTTCATTTAGACAGATTAGCATCATCTTTTAACTGAAAACACCATAGCCTAAACATGTTAGACTAAAACTAAGAACATTTGGAAATGTTAGGAGAAGCAAATATTTGCATGGGATTGAATATATATATATGATACATATGCGTATAGAAAGGCAAAAGGAAGTGCAGTGCTATGGAAAAATAGCAGGGCATTGTGACCAGTTAGGTTGCTTGTTCAAAGAGCCAATGCATGCAGGAGGGGCAGAGCAATTTCCTTCTACAGCATATGGTCCGATTCTATAAGGATCAAACTGTTATGTTGTAAAGTATGAAAATGTTCCTATGTGATATATTGTCATGCCTTCAAGACTCTCAGATTAAGCAATTTGTTAGGGAGGTAATAGTTCTCAAACTTCCACAAAGGGCACAATGCTGAAATGTAGGAGTGTGTGCCATGGTCAAGTGTAATCAAATAAACTGAGATCCAAGGTACATTTCAGAGTCCTCCCGATTACAACATTCCTCCTCTGTCCAGGCTCCTGTCTTCTGAGTTCTGCTGTCTCTAAATATCTACGTGAGTTCCTGCTCTCCAAGTTTTTGTTCTCTCCATTCCCTGTAAACTTGTGCTCCAACTGTAGCCCAGCTCCTATGATGTTCACTTCATGGTCTGCTTGCTCTGGGTTTATGCTTTCTCCTGGCTCATGCTCTGTCGTACTCCTACCTTTTAAAAAATTCATTCATGGGATGAGGGTGTCACTGGCTGGGCCAGCATTTATTGCCCATTCCTAATTGCCCAGAGGGTAGTTAAAAGTCAACCACATTGCTGTGGGTCTGGAGTCACATGTAGGCCAGACCAGGTAAGGATGACAGCTTCCTTCCCTGAATGGATTTTTTCAGCAATGAATTTACGGTGATCATTCAGCTCTTAAATCCAAAGATTTTTAATATTAATTCAAATTCCACCATCTGCAATGGTAAGATTCATACCTAGGATATTACCTCAGTCTCTGGATTAACAGTCCAACAATAATATCCCTAGGTCATCATCTTCCCTGCAGTGAAAAGTAAATTCACATGGAGGAAACATTATTGAAACAGTCTTTACACATTGCACTATCATACTATGAATTCTTAAAGATAATTTAGATGGGAGGAGGGAATCTGTCATTACTAAAATGTTTGAAAATGAGTCTTAGAGGAGAGAAATGTTTGAGAGCCTCTGATGATGTTGCCAACCATCAAAAAAAGGTTAACTGCTCATCCTTTTTGCTTTGCCATCAAAACTTATAATATATGCTCAACATTAATGGAGATTGCAGTCCAAACTCAATTATTTTTGGAATCCTAATGACAGAGGGTAAGTGTGTTGGGGTCGGCTTTGGAGGCCAGACAGGGAAGCAAAAATAGTGGGGAGAAATTTCCCCAATGCACACAAGATACTCTGAGAACGTTATGCCCTCTATTATCCTCCTACTTTTCAAATGTATCATGGGCAGCAAGATAGCTTAGTCTATTGGTTTGTTCCTTAGTTCACTTGTTCTTCAATTTCTTTTCAAATTGACCAATTTTTGCACCAACCCACCTATCATATTATTGGGACTAGGTCAGGGCTTGGCAGGAAGGCATATTTAACTTGCCCCCAGCAAAAATAGCACTGGTGTAGGGTGTTAAAATCCAATCCTTTGAGATAGAATATAGAATTTCTTGGAATAAATAAAATTGGACTCAGTAAGTTAACTTAATAGAAATCTTCTACCTCACTATTTAATCAAAACAAAATCTGTTCTTTAATCTGAAAGGGCAAGAGAGATTTAAAATTCATTGTTTCAGCACAATTCTCATTTTATTCTTATATCATTGAACAACGGGATTTAAAAACTGAATTGAATGTCATGATATACCTGCTGTCTGCTGCAGCACGCCCAGCACATACTTACTTCCAAACCTGCTCCATCACTGCATCCCTCCTCCAATCTGTTCCTTACAGTTATCGAGTAGCCCTTGGGTCTGTTAAGGTCTTTAAGTGGTCAATTAATGGCCATTTAAGTGCCTCACCTCGCACTGCTGCTATTTTACCCAGATAAGGGGGAGGTTCACATTAGCTGGGTATCCCAGTGCTTTTACTGAGTAGACATTGGGTAAATAAGGGGGACTTACTTTGGGGGTTCACTGTACCCATCAGAGGCACCCCCTCTAGAAAGTCATACTTTTTTTAACCCTCTACACTGGCCACTCAAATCTGGACCATCTTCTTATTGTAATCTGCTGACCTGGTCTTGCCAACAGCCCAGATTTGGATGTACTGCTCGAACTGCCGCTGCTGGGATTAAAAAACCCTTTCTAAGGTAGGACTTCCTCCCAAGTAAAGCCAGGGAGGGTGCAAAGTCTGTACTACCAGCCAATTGATGCTCCGCAGTGTATTATCCAGCTATGAGCCAATCAGTTCATTTCGCTCTTACTCCTCAAATGATGGGGTAAGAAACTCTGCCATTCAAAAAAATCCTGCCCCATCTTAAGATCATTATATCAAGCTAGTGGACTGTTGAACAATATAGCTGCATGCTACCACACCCACTTTGCTCAATTTTTTTCCATCTCAATAAAATAACGATGTTGAATTGTACAATATGAGTATTTTAATGCAGGAAGCCGTACAATCAAGGGGGAAATCAAAAAGAGTTTGAGGCTGAACTAAGCTTATTTACCTCCAAGCAGCCAGTGCAAAAGGTCTGGTAGTGGGTTACCTGTCCACTTTCTCAAGTGGAAGTTAATGCATTATCTCGATGCAGGAGAAGGTTAATGAAACAAATAAAAATATTAGTGTAGACGAAGTAAGAAGTAAGCACTGTAGGATTTTAAAACCTTTTTTCTCCTTTACTTTCCTTCCCTGCCATTATTAATGAATGGTTCAGTAACAATTCAGCCACAGAACTGAACTACATACCAGATGAAGGTGAAGTCACAGAAGGATACAGGTTCTCATATTTAAACTGCAAAGGTTTGCTCACTGAACACTAGAAATTTTACCACACATTACAATCATCTCATGGGAAACTCAAAATTGGTGTGTAACTTTGCCTCCAGGAGAAATAAAATGCATGGTAGCACTTCTAACAGTCCAATGATAGTGGGCCATCATCAAATCAGTCTAGACTTTTTCTTAAATATAGACTTTTTTAAAAGAGGTCTGTAATTTCTTTACATAAAAGGTGATAACCTGCAAAAGGTCCATCATAATTTGAATGCATCAGAGAAACTCAATTCAAAAAACACCTTTAAAATCTGAGATCTGGTTCAAATAAAGATGCTGCAAGTGTATGTCTCTATTTACCAAATTGAACATTTTCTTAATGCAGTTGTGTGAAAAGTTCATTGAATTACACTGAAAACAATAGAACTATTTGCAGAGCACAGCAAAACTATGCTGTGCCATACTTAATGAGATATAGCTCCTTTAGGCAGCAGAATGCTGATTAGAATCAGTCTTAGAACTGTTAATACAAATTTAATAGTGAACATAACTGACATAATAGGAAATTAAACATCATCATCTGGCAAAACTAATTATGCTACAGGGACAAATGATATACACCAAAGTGTATTTCAGATAATCATTAGAGTGAAGAAATTAACAAATAAACTTGCATTTCTTATTGTATGTGTTAACTGCTGCAGTATTTTATTCCTTTACTGTACATTTCAAAACAAACCTTTTTTTAAAATCACTTGGAGGACTGGGCACCACTGGTTGGCCAGCATTTATTGCTCATCTCTAAGCTTAGTGGAGAATCCTTATCATCTGGAAAGTCTTTGCAAGGGTCTCTTCAGGAGTACCAGAAATACACACAATAACAGTCAGTCTGAATAGTACCATGATTTCCTCCACAAAATGTTGTGCCGATTGCAAAGCATTGCCAGATCAAAATCATGTTAACTCCCTCCTGAAGATCACAGTGGATGCATTGAAACTGCATAGACTCAAAGAAATTGCTCTCCAATTTTGACGTTATCAGGCAAGAACTTTCAAAAGCTGATTGGGGCAGTATGTTTGCAGGTGAAGGTCTGCTGGAAAATGGGAAGCCTTCAGAAATGAGATAACGAGTGTGCAGAGACAGTATATTTCTGTCAGGGTGAAAGGAAAGGCTGGTAGGTATAGAGAATGCAGGCTGACGAAAGAAATTGAGGGTTGGTTAAGAAAAAGAAGGAAGCATATTTCAGGTATAGACAGGATAGATCAAGTGAATTCTTGGAAGAGTATAAATGCAGAAGGAGGATACTTAAGAGGGAAATTAGGAGGGCAAAAAGGGGACTTGAGATAGCTTTGGCAAATAGAGTTAAGGAGAATCCAAAGGGTTTTTACAAATACATTAAGGACCAAAAGGTAACTAGGGAGAGAATAGAGCTCCTCAAAGATCAGCAAGGCGGCCTTTGTGTGGAGTTGCAGGAGATGGGGGAGATACTAAACCAGTATTTTGCATCAGTGTTTACTCCGGAAAAGGTCATGGAAGATATAGACTGTAGGGAAATAGATGGTGACATCTTGAAAAATGTCCATATTACAGAGGAGGAAGTGCGGGATGTCTTGAAATGCATAAAGGTGGATAAATCCCCAGGACCTGACCAGGTGTACCCTAGAACTCTGTGGGAAGCTAGGGAAGGGATTGCTGGGCCCCTTGCTGAGATATTTGCATCATCGATATTCACAGGTGAGATGTTGGAAGACTGGAAATTGGCAAACGTGGTGGCTCTATTTAAGAAGGGCAGTAAGGACAAGCCTGGGAACTATAGACCGGTGAGCCTGATGTCGGTGGTGGGCAGGTTTTTGGAGAGAATCCTGAGAGACAGGATGTACATATATTTGGAAAGGCAAGGACTGGTTAGGGACAGTCAACATGGCTTTGTGCGTGGGAAATCATGTCTCTCAAACTTGACTGAGTTTTTGTAGAAGTAACAAAGAGGATTGATGAGAGCAGACTGGAAGATGTGATCTATATGGACTTCAGTAAGGTGTTCGAAAAGGTTCCCCATGGGAGACTGGTTAGCAAGGTTAGTTCTCATGGAATACAGGGACAGCTTGCCATTTGGATACAGAACTGGCTCAAAGGTAGAAAACAGAGGCCGTGGTGCAGGATTGTTTTTCAGACTGGAGGCCTGTGACCAATGCAGCGCCATAAGGATCGGTGCTGGGTCCACTTCTTTTCATCATTTATATAAATGATTTGGATGTGAGCTTAAGAAGTTAAGTTGGTAAGTTTGCAGATGACACCAACATTGAAGGTGTAGTGGACAATGAAGAGGGTTGCCTCAGATTACAATGAGATCTTGATCAGATGAGCCAATGGGCTGAGGAGTGGCAGATGAAGTTTAATTTAGCTAAATGTGAGGTGCTGCATTTTGGGAAAGCAAATCTTCGCAGGACTTGTATACTTAATGGTAAGGTCCTAGGGAGTGTTACTGAACAAAGAGACCTTGGAGTGCAGGTTTATAACTCCTTGAAAGTAAAGCGCAGGTAGATAGGATAGTGAAGAAGGCATTTGGTATGCTTTCCTTTATTGGTCAGATTTGAGTACAGGAGTTGTGAGGTCATGTTGCGGCTGTACAGGGCATTGGTTAGGCTACTGTTGGACTATTGCATGCAATTCTGGTCTCCTTCTATCGGAAAGATGTTGTGAAACTTGAAAGGGTTCAGAAAAGATTTACAAGGATGTTGCCAGGGTTGGAGGATTTGAACTATAGTGAGAGGTTGAATAGGCTAGGTCTGTTTTCCCTGGAGCGTCAGAGGCTGAGGGGTGACCTTATAGAGGCTTATAAAATTATGAGGGGCATGGATAGGATAAATAGATGAAGTCTTTTTCCTGGGGTGGGTGAGTCCAGAACTGGAGAGCATAGGTTTAGGGTGAGAGGGGTAAGATATAAAAGAGACTGAAGGGACAACTTTTTCATACAGGGGGTGGTGTCTGTGTGGAATGGGCTGCCAGAGAAAGTGGTGGAGGCTAATAGAATTGCAACATTTAAAAGGCATCTGGATGGGTATATGAAAAGGAAGGGCTTGGAGGGATATGGGTCAGGTGCTGGCAGGTGGAACTAGATTGGCTTGGGATATCTGGTCGGCATGGACAGGTTGGACTGAAGGGTCTGTTTCTGTGTTGTATATCTCTGACTCTAGTAATAAAGGGCAATTGGAAAGTGGACATAAATAATAATCTTGCCAATGATGCTCAGATTCCAGGGAATTAATAAAAAGCAACTTTTTTCTGCATTTTTAAAAAATGAAAATCAAGCATTCTGACTAAGAAATGGAACTTCAAATGCTGGTCATGGATGGTATGCTTGGATGTTTATATTCTGTTACTCACTTTGGAAAATATGGAGTACTGCACCATTTCCCTACACTGCAACATTTGCGCCAATTTAGAGAATGTGGTGGAAACAGTGCCATAGTAATGTCGCAAGATTAATCCAGTCAAGGTTCTGGGATTCAAATCCCAACATGACAAATTGAAGAATTTAAACTCAATTAATACATTTTTAAAATCTGAAACTAAAAGCTAGTTTCAGTAATGCTGTCATGAAACTACCATTGATTGTCATTAAAAAAAACCTATCTGGATTATTAATGTTCTTTAGGAATGGAGATCTGCCAATTGTATTGACTTACTTGTGGCTCCAGACCCAAAACAATGTGGTTGGCTCTTAACCACCTTCTGAAGTGGCCTCTCAGGACCAATTAGGGATGAGTGACAAAAGTTAGCCTTGCCAGCAATGCCCACATCACATGAAGGAATTTTTAAAATGTTAGGCTTTGGATTCACTTATCTGATTAGCTTCATTTATACAGGATCATTTGATACCGAGGATCTCATCACTTTTGTCTGTATGTGAATCTAGATTTCAGAGTGCAAGGCAGCAATTAACCCACTGCACTGGCTCGAGAGTCAGTGACACATGAGGGGATGGCACATTTGCAGAACTGCAAATACACTCAAAAATATCCTCTTCATCCAATGATTTCTTATGCATTCAATGTATAAAAACTCTGGATGAATTAACATTCTGCCACATCTTGTAATTCAACTGTGTGCTAGTTTGCCCACACTTTACAAATAACTTTTGTATAATGGTAACGGAAGTGTGTTTTCTAATTCATTATTAAATAAGTTGTTAATTGTTAATGCATTATCTCATGCATGGAAAACAAATAAATCCGAATTTAACACCAATTCCATATTTGAATTAGTCTCCTGGACACCTTGTTAAAAGATTATAAAATACAGTTACTAGGATATTATGCCATTAATTTTAACTGAGTTTATCAGTGTAGAAATAAGTTATGTGAAGTGAGATGCTAAACATAGATCTTGTTTCAAAAACTGTTTCTAACATAAACATAAAGGGTAGGAACCAAAACTGTCATAAATAATGGGGAAAGAACTTTCAAAGACAAAGAAGGCTAATGTAAGTTGCTTATGAATATTTGTGCTGGAGGGAAAGATGAAGTATTAGCAGGGATGAAACTTGGAACTATTAAATTGTTTTGCTCACAAACCATTACATGCCTGTGGAAATACAACATAGTGAAGATGAAACTGTGATCTCTGAGATGCCTGTGGCAGCTCAATGTACTGCCATTAGAACGGAAAGAGGACGATAAAAAGTATATTACACAGAGACAATCTAAAACTTTATTACCCTTATAACTTGAGAAAGACCCATTTTAAGTTGTGTTAGATCAATAAAATTTTGAAGAATTCAAGAAATGTCCTGGGATTGTTGGGAAATATAGCTCTTTCTATGGGTAATGAGTAATGTGCTTATGCTTTCCTTCCATGTATTTTAAGTCTAGTAGCAAGAGCTACAGAAACCACATAACCAGTAGAGGCAACCTAGGAATGTGTAAATGATGCAAATATTGATTTTAAAATATTTCCTTTAATAAATTCACTTACATTTTTCAAACATTATGTATTGTTTAATATCTTTAATTATAGCCACTGGGCTGGTTTGAACTGGTTCCTGATGAAGGGCTTTTGCCCAAAACATTAATTTTCCTGCTCCTCGAATGCTGCCTGACCTACTGCGCTTTTGCAGCACCACCCTAATCTTGACTCTAATCTCCAACATCTGCAGTACCCACCTCCACCTGGTTTGAATCAGTACTAAATTTGAAACTTTATAGGGAGTGAAGTGATTGTTCACTGATTATTTTCTTATGTTGCAGTTGGACCGTTGTAAAATTTAAAACAATATAGTTTGAATTTATTAAGAATAGAATTAAAATGTAAACATCAGCACACATTCTAGGCTGACATTGCTGGCTGTGTCCTGAGGATGTACGGCTCTGTTGGCTGGTCTGTGATGCAGGAGTGACACCAACAGCATGGTATCAATTCCTGCACCAGCTGAGGTCACAATGAAGGTCCAAGCTTCTCAGCTTCATCCCTTGCCTGAGGTGTGGTGAGCTCTCAGGTTAAACCACCGCTCGGTGTCTCTCTCCAAAGAGACAACAGTCATGTGGGATGATGGTTACTTTATTTTCACTTTGCTGACATCCACTCTTAAACCTATATCTATTCAACAGCAGGTAGGACCCTTCACGATACTCCTAGCCATTCTCTTTAAAGAACTATCAACCATTATCAGATTAAGGGAGATGGTGACATAGTAATAATGCCACTGGACCAGTCATCTAGATGCTTAGGTTAATGATCAAAGGACATGGATTCAAATCCCACTAACACAGCTGGTGGAATTTAAATGCAATAAATATAGTCTCAATAAGAGATTACGAATCCAGTGACACCCATATCCCATGAAAGAAAAAAATGTTGTTGATTGATTCAATTAGCTGCTCCTGAGTTTGTGGGAGTATTATGAATTTTCTATTAAAATTTAGATTTTATGAAGTCCGCAGGGAGTAGCATTACACGTCGTGAAGAACTTCCATTTCACTTAATATTTCAGCTCAGACTTGCTTCAAGTCATAGTTACCATTTCCTTTGATCTATACCATGTCTGAAACACTGAAGTGTATAGCAAAGAGGACAATCTAACTCATAGTGGGAAGAGGATGGAAAAGGATCACTGGACACTTGATCCACCTAAGGTCTTGTGAAAAGAAATTATCTCAATTCAACCACTTCAAGGAACAATATGCGTGACATCACCATTTTCTGAAGGAGTTTTTCACCAAATTCTGCCATCTGATCAGGCACACCTGCAGCCTGAGGGCACATCGAACATGTCGCTGACCATGGCTGTGAAGGTGATCTTCAGAGGGCAAGTAAATTGCATTCCTCTTTCCAAAGAGAAGTAGACAGAGCATTCCAATAGCCTCACCAGAACAGCAGACCTCTCCATCATGCATGCGGCTATTTATACATTGTTGCTTTTTCAAGTATTGCATCTAAATGTGAAGATATACCACAACCACAGTGTCCTGATCTCTGATTGTACAATCAAGTTCAGCTCATCATGCAACTAAATGCCCAGTACCCTGATAGGAGTTACATTGTCTTCATTATGTACATGAGTCGAGAGTGTAGTGTTGGAAAAGCACAGCAGGTCAGGAAGCATCCGAGGAACAGGAGAATCAATATTTTGAGCATAAGCTCTTCATCAGGAATGGGGCTTGTAGGACAAGGAGGCTGACAGATAAATGGGGGTGGGGCAAGGGGGAAGATAGCTGAAAATGTGATAGGTAGATGGAGGTGGGGGTGAAGGTGATAGGTCAGGGAGGAGGGTGGAACAGATAGGTGGGAAGGAAGATGGACAGATAGGACAAGTCAAGAGGGTGGTGCCAAGTTGGAAGGTTGGATCTGGGATAAGTGGGGGGAGGGGAAATGAGGAAACTGGTGGCACTGAGGAAGGAGATGTGGCCCGTGGTAGCGAGTCTGTTTCAGGACATGGCTGAAGATCTTCAGGGCAGAGGAGATGACTTGGGGGCGGTGGGGGGGGGGGGGGGGGGTGAGTATAGTGAGAGAGAGACTCACTGAGATCCTTGTAGAGAGAGGAGGAGAACATCTTCAAGGTAGGTACCCTTGGAAGAGGCTACACAGTAAGGTTATACTTTCTCACCTTCATTCTGTATATGCTTGCTGTTCATCACCACAATGACAAATTAGAGGCTGGCTAATATGTGGTTACCTGGTCCACTAATCGGTGCTTAAACAAACACTCACAGGCAGGGTGAATATGGCAAGAGCTGCACAATAGTCATTGAAACAAAGCTTCCAGTGCCTCAACTGATCTGGAGGAATCCTTCAGTATTTGCCGGAATACGTGTTATGATTTGTGATTTGCTGCATCCTGCACAACTTTGCTATCATTTCAGGAATGGCCTTTGCTTCCAGTTCAATAGTGAACTGCTGAAGAGGGGGAGGATGAAGAGGAAGAGCAGGAGGAACTGTGGAAGCAAACAACAAATCCTCTTTCCCGCAGAACTATCTGTGATCAGTTCATCCTGCTGCCATAGCCATGATCGTAGCCCCATAAACCCATTCTATAACAGTCCCATACTCCAAAGAACAGAAAGTCCTGGCAAGCAAAAGGATCATCTTACTGAACCCTGTGGACCGGTACTATTGAACTGTGCTTACCAGTTTTTTTTCCCCTTCATCCATAAAACCAATGTTTCCATGTTTATTTCTGACTATATAGGGGGATAGGAGTTTGACAAAGAAGTGAGAGTTTTAACTCATCGAGTTATACGTCAACAGTTCATAGTCATTTATCTGTGGTTAGAATCTGTTTATTTGCAGTAAGTAGCAGTTCTTGTCAAGTATAGAAACCTGGACATTGTTTTCTTTTAAGTTACGTTGATCTGACAGGTAAACTGGGGACTTAGCCAACTTTGATAACATTTTTAACTTTTAGAATGACTCTGGGAATAGCAAGACTTGATTGCTAGTGCACGACCCAATGAGGCATAAAACATTGCAGTCACACTGTTGCCTTCATGCTCAAAGCCAGGAGATAATTAAAATTCAATGGCTGTCAAACTGATCAAGTCAAAAGCATTGCGATAAGCATCTGAGTAGAAGACATGAGCATTATTGTTGATGAGGTCAACAATCTATTTAAGCCAATGGTTTGCACTTCTTGATTCACCTCAAGAAATTGCAGTCAAATTGAATTGCATTTCAAATTGCATTCCAAAGATTGTCATCTGTTAATATCCAACCTATCAGTCCAATCCTAACTTTCATCCCTTTTATTACTGAGATCCTTTTCAGCACTTCAAACCTAGAAAAGTAGGTGCTAAGGAAACATCATTCTCCCAATGATGCACTATCACTCACTTCAATCTTCCAAAGCACCAGAACTGAGTATAATGTTTTATATAGGCTGAATGAGTCTGAATGGGGCCTGTAAGTATGTAATAATGAGGAACAACAGAAAATGAATTTGGGAGAGCAGCCTATGCTTATCATCTTCAAGACAACTTGACCCAGAACCTTTATGAGTAACTTCAGGTCCTGTTTGTAATATGATGTAATGCTACAGAATATGGAATATTACTTTAGCCTACTGTTTATAATATTTATAAAAAATGATGGTCTTGTCTGTCAGCAAATCATATCCATGAAGGCTTCAGAAGATTTGCCTTATAAATTTGAAACAAAAAGGATTAAAGAATGGATTTTTAATACAGAAAATTGCAGAAAAAGAAGTATGTCATCTTAATTTTCTAACACTCAGGTAAACAATGATAAAAGAGAAAACCAAGGGCTGGAGTGAATGCTTAATAAATGAAAACACAATAAGTAAATTGGTTTTACTAATGTCAATAAATAATATGTGCATGTTTCATTTTTAAATATTTTCAATTAATGCCCTGACTTTGTTTGACATCATTAACCTTGTTGCAGAAGTGAGAGCATTTTCTGGATTTCAGTGCAAATACATGTTCAACATGGGTTTTACAATGGTTCTTAGCAGGCCAGAATAATAGTTTAAGCCTATCCATCATCTAATAAATAGTAATTCCGACAAAACACATTCTGAATGGATTTCCTAAACAGTGAGTGTTTGATGTTGAGTAGTGGATATAGCCATCCACTGTTTGATGTACTAAATGCAATGTAATGTTTGCTTGTGCAATTCACATGGGTACTTTTAATCTGTGAGCTTTCATATCAACATCAACATCCATTTTTCCAATTTTATATTCAATATAGATAGTGGATTTAATATTCATATTATGATGTAAAATCAGGTTAAAGTCACAGATTAACATCAATAACTGTAATGAGAACAGATGTTTATATCCATTTGTGAAGTAGCTTTAATATGTTCAGTTTATAGATTATCCTGTGCATCTTAATCATCAGATGTTTAGCAGTACCAATCTATTGAAAAATTTGGGATTAAGTAGAGCTTGCAGAGAGGGTATGATCTATATTAAATCTTACTAAAATGAAAATTGCAAAGATTTATTTGGGATTATTAGAAAGGGAATTTAATCATGACCTCTAGCATCCTGCTCCACAGACTTCAATTTGATAATTTAAATGTCATGTATGGGATTATAAATAGCTTCCTATTAAGCATTATGCCTTTCTCATGAGCTTTAAAAATTATTCCTCCAAGAAAACACTGCCTGAAACTGTGAGGAAAGCTGACAAAAAAATTATATTCACAGCACTGGACCAAGACATTTACAAATCAGAATCAATTAAGTCAGTCCGCCTTTTTATTTATTTTCTTTAGTCTCTCAATTCACAACATCCCCTTCAGTCAGAAAATATTATAGATACCTCATTCCATACAATGGCATTGGTTTAGAGGGCCTCTGGCATTGGTGTTAACAAGGTTTAACAATCTCAAAATGGGGTCTGTGGCCTTACTATCTCATAACGTGAATGATTCAACTGACTCTAAAATGACCCCTGTGACGGAAATTATGAAGAAAGATTGGACAGCTTAGCCCTGCAACTTTTGAAATTTAAAAGATTGGAGGCAATCTTATTTGATCATGTAAGACTCAACAGGGTGAATGCTGAAAGGATGTTTCCTCACGAGGGAAAGACTAGAATCAGAGGACACTGTTTAAAAATAAAGTGTCTCCCATTTAGGATGGAGAATGAAAATCTTTTTTTTTAATTTCTGGGAATCATGAATCTGTGGAAATCTCTTCCTCAGACACTGGTGGAGATAGGTTTGTTGAATATGTTTAATAGATTAATGGCTGACAAGGAATTCAAAGAGTTTTGAAGTTGGCAGGAAAAGCATAATGGAGGTCACATTCAGATCAGCCATGATCTAATCAATTAGCAGAGGGGGTTTGAGGGGCTGAATGGCCTACTCCTCTTAATTTATAGGTTCATGTTACTTGGTTTTCCAAATGCCAAAATTCAATAACTTACAGGCAGTAGTATCTGGGGCAAAGTTACCTCAGTACACCAACCCACTATGACCTCTCCCACCTCCTTTCTCAACCCAGAGCTTACCTTGCAAATGGGAACTCTGACAAGTATTTAGGTTTCCATCTAACGAGCAGTGCTGGAACACCTTTAGCTTGCCTCCAAATTAAAAAGATGCCATAACCTAAAAATAAAAGTGGTTTCTTTTCAGTCAGAATGGGCAAGAGATTAGTTGTCAGTCACTCAAATATAACTAAAGAGAAGGCTGCCTTTTAAAGAGGCAGAGGAAAAACCTTGATCCTCATCAAATGGGTATGACCAGGAGTGGCACCAGAACAGCCGCAAAAGTAATGTGCAACATGAGATGCTTATTGCTGAGTGATTTTGCTGACCTGCACTTTCCCAGCACTGAAATCTTAAATCGAGCCCCTCTGCTTAATGATCCTTAATACAACCTTCACCACCCTCTTCATCCTGCATTAAAGAATGTTCAAACCATTCAGATAACTTCTTTATCATTCCACATGTAGACTCTGAAACTGCTATTATACTACATTGCAGGTCAAGTATGAAACTTGATGAAGGTAAATAATTTAATGGCAAACGTAATGATTATCTTTCATTCTTTTCTCATTAAAGTTGTGCTTCTCTTTTTGAAACAGGTTCACTTTCCATGGCCTACACTCATTCTCCCTTAGTGGCTTCAGCACAGATGCTGGAAGAATACTTTTGGGACCATTGTGATTTCAGTGATCAATGTGCTCGAGCCTTTGAAGGGCAAGCTGTAGGGCAGCTACAAGGCAGTCTGATCCACCTGACTTGAGGGTGTGGTGGAAGAACAGGCATCTTGACATTTTGAAAGATGGCAACATGAATTACTTATGTGGCACCACCACTACAGATTCATATTCAGCACTTTTACTAATCTGTGGGAGAACAGATTTGCAGAAGATGAATGACTCTTCGAAAACCTTTGTCAATTTGTTCTGCTTGGTTGGTGGTGATGATTGTGATGACTCCCCAGTGCTGAGCTGCTACCCTAGCATTGATTTGTTCTGCAGCAAAAGAAGGGAAGAGTGACTAAATATCTTTAAAAGGTCACTAAGGGAGTGTCATCAGGTTTATGCATTGTTTTTATCCTGTACCAAACCACAAAATTCCAGCACTGATCTGGCTAACCACAAGTCACTTGTTAAAAAAGAAAATTGACAAAATGTGAGTTTCCAGGTTCCCATTAACAGAACAAAGCCATAAGTTCCTAGGTATTGAACATAAAGAAAAGACTTTGCTGTATCAGTTAAGATAGTAACATAATCTACTATGTATGCACACGTAATTGATATTGTAGCTGATGATCTGGCCTTGAAACTCCCTGAAGAGCTGTTCTGTCATGAACTGCCTCAAAAACTGTTCACATTCTGGTTGATCACTCTTATTTCCTATGACTACACTCCCCTAGACTCTGAAAACTGCAATCCAACACTTAATTACATGCACAATCTCACCCTGGTCACTCTTTAACCAACAGGCTACACGCTTTACCTGCCCTTGGCTAACCCATCCAATCTAAATATCCTCTCTAAGTCACTGTGGGTCTGTCTGCAGTGCCCAGTAGAGGCCCACACCTTGTCATTGTCCAGTAGGGGAACATTACATGTTGGCAAGCAATTGAACAATTACAAACAAGAGCTTTTGTTTATAGTCAGCAAAAACAAAAAACAAAATGAATAAAAACTGCTCTTTGCCCCACATTACAAACTAAATGCTGGTATGATGATCGACAACTATTTTACATTCTATGATGGTCTGCTGAATCTCATAACTTTCAGTTTTCCAGAGTGAATTCAACAAATGTCTGCTTGGGTTTCTAAATTGCTGTCTTAAGCTTAATTAGCAAGCTTCTGGAACAGGTTTATGAATGTGAAGTGCCACAGTTTAAGCCATCTCATATTCTGAGGAAGAATAACATCGACATCCATCATTTTACTAAGTTAAAAATCACACAACACCAGGTTATAGTCCAACAGGTTTAATTGGAAGTACACTAGCTTTCGGAGCGTCGCTCCTTCATTAGGTGATAGTGGAGGGCTCAATCCTAACACAGAATTTATAGCAAAAATTTGCAGTGTGATATAACTGTATACATTGATAAATTGATTGTCTGTTAAGACTTTAACATAGAACATAGAACATAGAACAATACAGCACAGAACAGGCCCTTCAGCCCACGATGTTGTGCCGAACTTCTATCCTAGATTAAGCACCCATCCATGTACCTATCCAAATGCCGCTTAAAGGTCGCCAATGAATCTGACTCTACCACTCCCACGGGCAGCGCATTCCATGCCCCCACCACTCTCTGGGTAAAGAACCCACCCCTGACATCTCCCCTATACCTTCCACCCTTCACCTTAAATTTATGTCCCCTTGTAACACTCTGTTGTACCCGGGGAAAAAGTTTCTGACTGTCTACTCTATCTATTCCTCTGATCATCTTATAAACCTCTATCAAGTCACCCCTCATCCTTCGCCGTTCCAACGAGAAAAGGCCGAGAACTCTCAAACTATCCTCGTACGACCTACTCTCCATTCCAGGCAACATCCTGGTAAATCTTCTCTGCACCCTCTCCAAAGCTTCCACATCTTTCCTAAAGTGAGGCGACCAGAACTGCACACAGTACTCCAAATGTGGCCTAACCAAAGTCCTGTACAGCTGCAACATCACTTCACGACTCTTGAATTCAATCCCTCTGCTAATGAACGATAATACTCCATAGGCCTTCTTACAAACTCTATCCACCTGAGTGGCAACCTTCAAAGATCTATGTACATAGACCCCAAGATCCCTCTGTTCCTCCACCTGACCAAGAACCCTACCATTAACCCTGTATTCCGCATTCTTGTTTGTTCTTCCAAAATGGACAACCTCACACTTGGCAGGGTTGAACTCCATCTGCCACTCCTCAGCCCAGCTCTGCATCATATCTAAGTCCCTCTGCAGCCGACAACAGCCCTCCTCACTGTCCACAACTCCACCTATCTTTGTATCATCTGCAAATTTACTGACCCACCCTTCGACTCCCTCATTTAAGTCATTAATAAAAATTACAAACAGCAGAGGACCCAGAACTGATCCCTGCGGAACTCCACTTGTAACTGGGCTCCATGCTGAATATTTACCATCTACCACCACTCTCTGACTTCGACCGGTTAGCCAGTTTTCTATCCAATTGGCCAAATTTCCCTCTATCCCATGCCTCCTGACTTTCCGCATAAGCCTACCATGGGGAACCTTATCAAATGCCTTACTAAAATCCATGTACACTACATCCACTGCTCTACCCTCATCCACATGCTTGGTCACCTCCTCGAAGAATTCAATAAGACTTGTAAGGCAAGACCTACCCTTCACAAATCCGTGCTGGCTGTCCCTAATCAAGCAGTGTCTTTCCAGATACTCGTAAATCCTATCCCTCAGTACCCTTTCCATTACTTTGCCTACCACAGAAGTGAGACTAACTGGCCTGTAATTCCCGGGGTTATCCCTATTCCCTTTTTTGAACAGGGGCACAACATTCGCTACTCTCCAGTCCCCTGGTACCACCCCCGTTGCCAGTGAAGACGAGAAGATCATTGCCAACGGTACTGCAATTTCCTCTCTTGCTTCCCACATAATCCTAGGATATATCCCGTCAGGCCCGGGGGACTTGTCTATCCTCAAGTTGTTCAAAATGTCCAACACATCTTCCTTCCTAACAGGTATCTCTTCTAGCTTATCAGTCCGTTTCACACTCTCCTCTTCAACAATACGGTCCCTCTCGTTCGTAAATACTGAAGAGAAGTACTTGTTCAAGACCTCTCCTATCTCTTCCGACTCAATACACAGTCTCCCACCACTGTCCTTGATCGGACCTACCCTCGTTCTCGTCATTCTCAGGTTTCTCACATACGCATAGAATGCCTTGGGGTTATCCTTGATCCTATCCGCCAAGGATTTTTCATGCCCTCTCTTAGCTCTCCTAATCCCTTTCTTCAGGTCCCTTCTGGCTATCCTGTATCCCTCCACTGCTCTGTCTGAACCTTGTTTCCTCAACTTTATGTAAGCCTCCTTCTTCCTCTTTACTAGACATTCAACCTCCTTCGTCAACCAAGGCTCCCTCACACGACCATTTCTTTCCTGCCTGATCGGTACATACATATCAAGGACACGTCGTATCTGCTCCTTGAAAAAGTTCCACATTTCCACCACATCCTTCCCTGACAGCCTATGCTCCCAACGTATGCTCCTCAAATCCTGTCTTACCAACGTATGCTCCTCAAATCCTTTCATTTGTTAGAATACAGTGATAGTTTCACTTCATACATGTGTAAGTCACAAAACTTTTTTATAAAAAGTTGCATTCTCGGGTTAGCTGTTAACAATGGTGATAGCTAGACAATATGTTAAAGGTGTTGGCCCCCTGTGTTCTCTGTCTATGCCATGATGTTTAGATTGATTCTAATCTGAAAAGTGAGATAACGGAGTTTTACATAAATTCATGCAGCTTTTGAGCTCAGAGTTCTACATGAATGCATGCAGTTTTTGAGCAAAGTACAATGTAAGCCTGAAAGTACAAGTTCACCCCACAAAATATATGTGTACATGTGGGTCTTTGTCTGTGTGTGTGTGTGTGTGTCTGTCTGTCTGTCTGTCTGGGTTGGGGGTTGTGAGTGTGAGAAAGTGTGTGTGTAGTGAGTGCAGAGTGTCTTAAGTCTGTGAGGGGGTGCATGTGTGAGGGTGGGAGTGTGTGTGTCTGTAAGGGTGTGTGTGGGTATCTGTGTGCGCTTCTGTGTTTATGTGTGTATAGGAGTGCCTCTGTGTCTCTGTGTTTGTGTGTGTGTAGGAGTATCTGTGTGTGTGTGTATAGTGCAATGGTGGTCACCTGTAATGTGACATGAACCCAAGGTCCCGGTTGAGACCCTCCCTATGGGTACCGACCTTAGCTATCAGCCTCTGCTCGGCCACTTTTCTCTGCTGCCTGTCCCGAAGTCCACCTTGGAGGATGGTCACCCGAAGGTCCGAGGCTGAATGTCCTGGACCTCTGAAGTGTTCCCCAACTGGGAGGGAACCCTCCTGTCTGTTGATTGTTGTGTGGTGCCCATTCATCCGTTGTCGTAGCCCTTGCTCGGTTTCCCCAATGTACCAAGCCTCCGGGCATCCTTGCCTGCAACGTATAAGATAGACAACATTGGCTGAGTCACATGAGTATCTGCCATGTACAAGGTAGGAGATGTCCCCATGCGTAATGGTGGTATCTATGTCCACACTCTGACACGTCTTGACCACCATTGCACTATACACACACACACACACACACACACACACCCACACACACACAGGCACTCCTATACACACATACACACAGACACACATACACACAGAAGCACACGCAGACACCCACACACACACTCCCACACTCACACATGCACCTATCACAGACTTAAGACACTCTGCACTCACTACACACACACATACACTTTCTCACACTCACAACCCCCAACCCAGACAGACACACACACACAGACAAAGTCCCACATGCACACATATATTTTGTGGGGTGAATTTGTACTTGCAGAGTTACATTGTACTTTGCTTAAAAACTGCATGCATTCATGTAGAACTCTGAGCTCAAAAACTGCATGAATTTATGTAAAACTCCGTTATCTCACTTTTTAGATTAGAATCAATCTAAACATCATGGCGTAGATAGAGAACACAGGGGGCCAACATCTTCAACATATTGTCTAGCTATCACCATTGTTAACAGCTAACCTGAGAATGCAACTTTTTAAAAAAAGATTTTGTGATTTTCACATATAAGAAGTGAAACTATCACTGTACTCTAATAGATGAAAGTCTTAACAGACAATCAATTTTTCAATGTATAATTACAGTTACATCACACTGCAAATTTTTGCTATAAATTCTGTGTTAGGATTGAGCCCTCCACTATCAACTGATGAAGGACCGTCACTCCGAAAGCTGGTGTGCTTCCAATTAAACCTGTTGGACTATAACCTGGTGTTGTGTGATTTTTAACTTTGTACACCCCAGTCCAACACCGGCATCTCCAAATCATCATTTTACTAGTCAGGCCATTTTCCAACATAGGAACTCACTAGTTTCTTGGCCACTCCAAATTTTTTGCAATTTCCTTAAATGACAGATCCTACATATTTAGGAACTCAACCAAGATTTTTAATTAAATGAAACTTCCAAGTGGGACTTCCTTCCTCTTCCAAACTATAGACTCTCCTCCAACTCATAATCAAATCTTTTTCCAATACAGTTCAGACTTTCTAAATTGTTTGAAATTCTTTTACCTCCCATGCCAACTTTAATCCTTGGAGTTCATGTTCAAATATTTGCTTCTCTTTCAGCTTCAAGTTTTCTCAATTCTACTTCCTTTTCCATTTCAATCTGCTTCATTTGCAACTGAATTCAAGTCAACTCAAGAGTTGACTCAAGTCAACTCAAGTCAACTTGGGTTGACTCTTCTTCCAATCCCAGATGCTGTACTATTGCCTCATTTCTGTCTTCCCAGCTCCTAATGTTAATTTCAACTTTTCTGCTAATGCTATTAACCAAACACTGGTTGCAAATCAGTCAGGAATAAATTTTTACCATTGTGAAAAGAAATAGCAACTAACAAACAATTTAGATTTTCAAGATGTACAGTAAGATTCACTAAGAATATCCCAACCACCCTTAATCTCAATATATTCTAGCACTTGTATTGGTGGATGTCAAATCCTGTAAGAGTCCCCAGATTGTGCAATGATTGTGGACCAGACCTTCAAATTTAAGTTACTATCTGGCTAGAGATTTGATTTCGTTAAACTTAACAATGTATGAAAATCCAGACACTTTCTAGGAGAATAAAGTCAGAAGATTAGAAGAGTGTGAGCAAACCATAAACTTTACAAAGTTTAATCAATAGTAAAATCTGTAATGGATTAACTTATTTTTGAAATCCAGAATTGATGAGAACAAATATGATTAACAAGCCTTTATTGAACACACCACAGAATGTATCAAACAGAAAATGTGATCTAGACATAAGCCACGAATTTCTGAATTAGTGACATGGTGGGTCATCAAATCTGATTAAAACTTCACAAAGAATTTCTATCTTAATTTCTGAGAATTTGGCCTGAATTTACCCCAAGTTTTGTTCAGTCATGAGCTATCTCAGTAACTTCTCAGATTCTAGTCATTTCTGAACATCCCTGGACTCTAGAAATTTCATAGATAGATAATTTCACCAAGCCAGTACTGCCCATGCATTTTTTTTCCTGCAAATCTAACCTTGTGCTGGAAGGTGAAAATTGATGGTGCAGTGGACAGTGAAGATGATTACCTCAAAGTACAACAGGACTCTGATCAGATGGGCTGAGGAGTGGCAGATGGAGTTTAATTTAGATAATTGTGATGTGCTGCCTTTGGGTACAGCAAATCAGAGCAGGATATACACAGTTAGTGATAATGTCCTGTGAAGTGTTGGTGAACGAAGACACCTTGGAGTGCAGGTTCATAGTTCAATGAAAGTGGAGTCACAGATACACAGGATAGTGAAGAAGGCATTTTGAATACTTGCCTTTATAGGTCAGTGCACTGAGTATAAGGGGGGTCATGTTGTAGCTGCACAGGACATTGGTTAGGCCACTTTTGGAAGACTGTGTTCAATTCTGGTCTCCCTGCTACAAGAAGGATGTTGTGAAAGAGTTTGAGGATTTGAACTATAAGGAGAGGCTGAATAGGTTGAGGCTAATTTCCTTGGAGCATCAGAGGCTTATTTTGAATTAGAAATCCTACAGTGTGGAAACAGGCCTTTCAGCCCAACAACTCCACCAACCCAGCCACCCGTTCGAAGAGTATCCCACCCAGACTCATTACCCTACATCATAGAAGTTTATAAAATCATGAGGGACATGGATAGGGTCTTTTTCATGGGGTAGGGGAGTTCAAAACTAGAGGGTATAGGTTTAAGGTAAGCGGAGAATGATTTAAAAGGGACCTAAGGGGTAAGAGAGTGGTGCATGTCTGGAATAAGCTATCACAGGAAGTGGTAGAGGCTGATACGATTATAACATTTAAAAGGAATCTGAATGGGTATTTGAATAGAAAGGGTTTAGAGGAATGTGGACCAAATGCTGGCAAATGGGACTAAATTAATTTAGGATATCTAGTCGATATGGACACATTGGACCAAAGGATCTGTTTCCATGCTGTGCAGTTTCATATCTCTATGCATCATAGAACTTCCCTTGAGTCCCAACAGCACACAGAAGTATTTAATTATTCCCAGAACTTCTTTGTCAGCTCCAACACACAAAACCAGTGTAGTTCAGTTGCCTTTAGAATCCTCAGCAGTTCTGCTAAGGACCAATTCTGCTTATTATGGAGCTTGCTTGTCTGAATCTCTCTCTCTCTCTCTCTCTCTTTCTTTATCTCTCTCACACACACACACACACTACGGTGTCTTATCCCAACTTCCTATAGCCACTGAAATGCCCTTCAGTAATCAAACCGTTTTGAGTGAGCTATTGAAATTCTCACAACAAGCCACATCCTTGTTCCTAGGTATTTTGAACACAGCCAACTTGCAATCTTTGGAATGCCTACCATCCTAAATGTTACAATTTAGCTATGTCCAGATCAAATGGATACAACAACAAAAAAAAGGAATTCATCACAGTAAGTATTATACATATGAGGAATAACTAAGAGCCGAGATAGAGGAGGATGTGGTGCTGATGAATGTAAAGTCTAACGTGCTTCATATGAAATAAGAAACAATGGGAGAAATTAGTGATTGATTATACTTGGGTTTAAGAAGGATGGAAAGACCAAAGGGAAGATTAAGTGTATTAAGAATGATTAACAGATGTGTTGTAGTACAAACATTCAAGTTAATAGTCAGAAATGGACCAGCAAATCCAAAGTACCTTCCCCTGCATACTATGGCCTTGTGAATGGATGGCATTATAGAAAAAGATGACATGGAGAATGCATTTTGGTGGAGAAGTAAAGAGATATATTCATTCATTCTATTCTTATCAGGTTAATACATATTTCTTGCACTGAAGCCAAGTCCTGGGAAAGATGTTAGTAAGTTTTAGCTTGTCTGCTTCTCTGTGGTTTTGCAGATGGCCTTGCATCTGTCAGGGAAGAGGATTTCCTTCATTGCCCTGCTTTGCCCAATGGGATTCCCAGTGAAGCACCATAAAATCAAAAGGAGCAGCCTTTCAGCTCTCTCCTGTGGAAAAATCTGTTCCATCAATATTAAAGCCAAAATGAAAGCAGTGTCTGCAATCTCACTTTAAGCAAAACATCGTCACTTGAAATTGAACTCTGGAGTTACTGTGGAAATTACATGTAGTCTGAGTCATGATGTGTTTAGGAGAGCAGCCGTCAGTTGAATGTAAATGAGACCTCGGTATTAAAATTGTCAGTGTGGAAGTGTCATTATGGATCTTGATCTGCTCTATTTTTGTCTGATTTATACTTGGAATTAAAATAATGCCAATGCTTTCGGTTTTGTGTCATTTATTTAGAACATAGCCCTTACAATTAATCAACAGATTGATTAAAACTCTATAACTTTAAACTCTGTAACCTTTTACACAGTAAAATGGAGTTGCAGAGAAAATATATTAATCAGTTAACAATGATCTTCCCTGTCCTGCTTAATAATATGGATAAACTGCTTAACTAAAAGATATCAATTCAGAGATATAAAGAGAAAATGAATTAGAAATATAAATACAAATTAACCTTTATCATCGGATCTGTGAAAGAAATTGCAAAATTTAATTCAATAATTCCAGGAATCCATTTGATTTGAAGAATTTCTGTAACAGCCCAAATTATCTAATGCCTTCTATCTTTGAATTGTAACCTTGTGCATTTTCTCTCTGCAGACCTTCACCTACATATCATCCCTGTATCTCATCATCCTTGTGACACCATCACTCTTCCCATAATGTCGGATTAATCTTTTTTGCAATTAGAGGAGGAAGTTATGTCAATTATTTCCTATCAGGCAATTGCATAAATTATATAAATCCCCTAACACAGAAATTTGCAGACCCTATGGAATATACATTTTGTTGATTTCAAAGTGATGCTTATTATTACCTTCAAAAAATATTGAAACACCATAGGACATTCCCAAAGTAAATGAATTAATGAGCTCATTTCCTTTTGAATTTCCAACATTCATGAGATGACCTAATATCTGTACAGACCATTCTTCAGGGGCTTGAGAACATTCCATTAATTATTTTAAAATGTCTCTGATGAAGCTTAGTAATCTGAGCTGCCTTTATAGTACTTTCTCAGACACAATGCCCTTTCCCACATAAACTTATTTCATATTATTCCCCAAAGTCCACAAACCATTTTAAAATGTTTTTCTTAAAGCAAAAATATTTCATGTTATATTTAGACTTCAACATTAAGCTCTAAATCTAAAACCAGTATCTGTATTTTGGCATCTGACCAATTAGTACAACATTTGGAGTCAATTATCCTTAATACGTAAAGTTACAAACATCAACCCAGCCCCTCAAACAGTAGCTAGGATGAAAATGTTGAGGTGGGAGTTTTCACAACATGTGAACATATGAATTACTTTGCAGGTAAATTTGGAAAGTGTCCAGGTGAGCTAAGATCAAAGCTGATCACTTCTGTCCAGTATGAGGCCATCATTAGCTCTGGAATGAAATTGTCCAAGGGGTTTCTTCGGAGGTTCAGCTGAACACCTGCTGCCAATCTGGCTGGATTCTGGATAAACTCATTAAAAAAATTTACAGCTCAACTAGCCTGAAACTTGCTAATTAGAGTGTTTTCTGGTTAGACTTGAAAAGAATAGAACCTCTACTTACAAGGCCAATGATGGCAAAGGTGGTCCTAGATCTGACCGGAGCTCAGTCAGTATCTGACACATTACTAGAGATCGGTATGCCAAGACGAAGTGGTAGCACCATAGAAAGACCATAAGCCACGCACTCTGAAGCCAAAGCAGAGGAATTGAGATACAAGACTGACAACAGAAACTAAACTATGGATTTGGATTGAGGTATTATACTTCATGCATCTTGTACCTGCATTGAATAAATATTAATCAGGCGTGCTAGAGGAATAAAGATTGCAAATCTTGGCCAAAAAATTATGTAAGGATAAACTCAGCACCTAGAAGCTAGAGTGCTTAACCTCAGAATTTACAAGTGATAACCCATGACAAATCTAATAAGCCCTTGGAAAAATATGGATTACTTAAAGAAAATTAGCACATTTAATTTAAGAGCAAAATATATCTGAGTTTATCAGTGAGATAAGAAAGAAGATGAGGATAATGTGGTTAATGTTGTGTACTTCAAAAAGGAATTTAAAGTTCAGCGTAATAGTCTAGTCAGCAAAGTTCAAGTCCCTGGAATACAACAAACAATGGCAGCGTGAAAATGAAGTTATCTGAGTGTATAGAAACAGAGAGAAGGAATGGTTCAAAAACAGAAATTGCTGGGGAAACTCAGCAGGTCAGGGTGCATCTCTGGAGAGAAAGCAGTCAACATTTCGAGTTCAGTGATCCTTCATCAGAACTGATAGCCACTAGGAAAAAGTGGCACTTATTTTACTGACAGGGGTGGGGCAGGAGAAGAAGTAAATGTATATAGAGCCCAGAAAGAGACAGAAAGTTAGGGATGGTTGATAATAAACTAGTCAAGGAGAAAACTTGACAGTGGGGACAATGAGTAGATAGAAATAGTTTGGCTGTGCTGAAAGCAACCCATTTCATGACAGGGTCAAAGATGTTGGGTGGGTAATAGGTATGGAGGGAGATGTTCAGGCCCTAAAGTAATTGGAACTCAATATACACATTGAGTCTCACAAACTGGAAGAGCAACATCTCCTTTTCCACCTTGGGACACTGCAACCTTCAGAACTCAATGTCCAGCAGACCAGGGCATGAACTGGGTGCATGTCCCTGAGTGCACAATGTCCATGCTGCAGCACTACAATAATATTTGCTGATACAGTCTGAAGTGTCACTGAACAGGTGCAGAGACCTGTAGGTGGACATAGAGTGTGTGTGTCTGGTGCCCATGGAATGTGCCCTGATATGTTGGTGCCTGGTTCCCAAAATGGAAGCATTTTGAAGTGGGCAGTGAGCTGAATTCATCAGATATCTGCTCTGGTTTCCCATTTGAGATTTCTGAACATATAACTTCTCTGGTGAGTTTTGTAAGACAGATAGCTAAATATTAAAGAAATTAGTTGGATTGCCTGCAAGCAATGTAACAAGTGATAAACCTCTTTATTTAGCAATTCACCTCTGCTGAGTATGATGATATTATTGCTTTAGAGACACATTTTGTCCTGGTTCTTTTTTTGTTGAAGAGAGGTGTTGAGCCATCGGTACTGAACTGTCTCCGCCAAGCCAATAGAGTAAACAGCTTATGAGGCCTTAGGTTTTTTTCTTAAAGTTTGGAACAATAGAAGCAGCCTGAATGGGTGGAGTCAGGCTCCCACAGAACCAGAGTTTTAGTTTAGCTTTCAGCAGTTGTTGGGGTTTTGAAGCTGAATGTAGAAGCTGGTACATCTCTCTCTCTCTTCCAGCTAAAAGCTGGAGTTCTCTCTGCTGCCAGAATCACATGTGAGATCATCTATTTTACTGACTTTATCTTTGCCAAGGACATGTTTATGGGATGTTACTATATTAGAACAGTTGCTGTTTAGTAGTTGAATAATCTATTATTCTGTGAAGGTTTCCAATAGAGTTAAATTATACCAACTCTTCTTTCTTTTGCTTATATTTTAACTGTAGGAGAAGAATAAAAGGTCACTTAAAGCATAGGTCACTTACACCACAAAAGATTTTGCCCATAGTATACAAAAGCAAGGAAGTTTTAGTTTACCATCAGAAGACTCTTGTTCATCCTCAACTGCAGCAAACATTTTCGGAAGGATGTGAAGGGCTTGAAAAGGTTGGAGAAAAGTTCTACAAGAATGGTTTCATGAATGAGAGTCTTAATCTCTGTGGATAGATTGATGAAGAAGAGACTGTTCTACTGTGAGAAGACATTTGATCTTTGGTATTTAAAATCACAAGGGGTCTGGAGAGAATAGATAGGGAGAAACTGTTCCCTTTGGCAGAAGGACAGAAAACCAGAGGACATCAATTTAATATGTTTGGCAAAAGAACTAACTATGAAATGAGGAAAATATCTTTTACATAGTAAGTGCTTAGGATCTGGAACACAATGCCCTAGGGTATGGTGGTGACAGACAAAATTGTAACTTCCAAAAGGGAATTGGATAATTATCTGAAGAGAACAGGTTTGCAGGGATAAGGGAAAGACAGGGGATTGGGACAAGCTGAGTTGCTTTTATAGAGCACCAGCCTGGATACAATGGTGTGAAATTTCTCCTTCTTTGCTCTAGCCAGTCAATGATTCTAATCCATTATATTAATTTTATCATCAAATTAAGTGGTTTAGAAAACTCAAAGTCCTGAATAGCTTGTTTGTATTAATGAACACATAACATTAACACATTCAGATTGCTCATAATTCTTTCAAATAAAACCCATCCTATCTTCCATCTTGATTTTAATATGTTAATTTGTAAAGAATATGAATAAATAAAACCATTTGTAATTTGATAAATATGTAGAAAGTACTTTCTGCGAACAATGTCTAACTTAGCATACATAGATCAGTTTATGAATTCTAGCAGAATTCTTACCATTAAGTTGGAAATCTTTTGCTTCACTTCAATAATTCAGGATTTAAACCCTTTTCCAGTAGTAAATTGTTGGAGATATCGTTCTTTGGATAATGTTTAGAACAAGACCTTATGTTATCCTATATATGTGATAAACATCCCATGGAAGAAGAACTGAAGAAAAAGAATGTTTTAACCACCATTCTTCTCTTAACTGATACCGCTATCGGCAAATTAAACTGCATTTGCTGATTATGAGATCTTCTAACGTTCAAAACAGCTCAGGCCATTCTGCTATAATGCGACAGTTATGTTTCTCTGTAACCATGCTCTATAGAAAATTGCATTATTGAAAACCACTGTCCAAAATCGCGCTGTAGAAGATTGCTATAGAAAATCACTACATCCATTCAGCAGAAATTTTGTGTTATCCAAATAGCATCCACAGTTCATCAGTTATGTTATAGCCAACTTGCGTTGATGAACCACATGTTATACCAGAACAACCTGTATTGCATTTGCATGCAAGTTAAGTTACAGCACTTCCACGTGGCTCAATATACGTAGTTTGAGAGGATTCTACAACTTGAATCTATTTTTCTTTTACATTTATTTACACTTTTAAATATATTTTTGTCCCTGTTGCTAAAGAAGAAAGAAAGCGGGGTAAATTTAATTGTAAATATTCTCCAATGTATAGACAATGCTCACATTCAGAAAGATTCATTGAGATTCATTCAAAAGAAACATTCATAACATATTAGAGTCATACAGCAGGGAAACAGACCCTTCAGTCCAAACAGTCCATGATGAACATAATCCTAAAATAAACTAGACCCACCTGCCTGCCCCTGGCCCATATCACTCCAAACCTTTCCTATTCATGTATCTATCGAAATGTCTTTTAAATGTTGCACTTGTGCCCGCTCCCACCTCTTCCTCAGGAACTTCATTCCACACATGAACCACCTTCTGTGAAAAGAATTTGCCTCATGTCTTTCCTAAATCTCTCTCCTCTCACCTTAAAAATGCTCTCCCTAGTCTTGAAATTCCCCATTATAGGGAATAGACAACCCACCACCAACTCTATCAACACCTCTCATTATTTTAGAAACTTTGATCAGATCACCTCTCAACCTTCTATGTTCCGGTGGAAAGGTCCCACCCTCTCCCGCCTTTGTTTATCTAATTTCCTATTTTTTCAGTTATATGGATGAACTTGATCATCGAAGGAGCCACTGTGTTCCAAGTAAATGTCTATTTCTTTTACCAAGGCTATGATTTCAAATTGCCTTGAGAGTTGAATCAAAGCTATCTTGGCAAACAGCAGTACTATAAAAGAATATATTGCAGCTAACCATTTGTCTGCTTCATAGGTGATCATTCAAAGGCTTCATCATGGTCCACACAGCAAGCAGGCATTGATGTGTAAATTTCAACCCAGGTACAAATGAACAACTGAATTTCACTTCTACGTTGAGAAGCAATTTCAGGTTGTTTTTGGAGGAACTGAACAATAGGCCATTTGGGCTATTGTACAGAAGAAAGTGAGCACTGCAGATGCTGAATGACAGAATCAAAAGGTGTGGCGCTGGAAAAGCACAGCAGGTCAGGCAGCATCTGAGGAGCAGGAGAGTTGACGTTTCTGGCATGAGTGCTTCATCAGAAATGTGGGGCAGGAGGTGGGGAGGGGGCTAAGAGATAAATAGGAGGGGGTGGGGTTGTGGGGAAGGTAGCTTGGAAGGCCATAGGTAGATGCAGGTCAGGGGGTGATGGGGGCTATTAAATAATGAGTTAAGTGTCACAATTCATTAAACAGAAGAAGTATAAAGCTCCACTGATTCAGATCAAGTTCTATTAATTACTCTGAATGACATGCATAATTTCAGCTGATATTAATGTGGCCATGTTCAATTAATTTATCATGTAAGTGCCAATTTATAAAAATAATCATTCAGAAGCAAACAAAATTTTAAAGAAGTGGATGCTAATATTGTTATTATCCCAGCTGATGTTATTACTGGACAATATAAATCCTACTTTGCTTTATTTTGCTTTATTTTGGTTTTGCCAAGGCAGTCTATCACTGAAACAAAAGCATGCAATGTTGCAGATTTGTTTTGAACAATAAAATGGATTTTTATGAAGCAAATGGAATGAAGAATGATATAGAATAAACCAGACTACTTACCTATAATACAAACTTAGAAATTTTGAACACGTAGTGAAAGATAGTTACATTAATCCCAAAACACTTCTTTACAGATCCCAAAGCACCACAATATAGTGCTGTAAAGTATCCCTTGCACAGTACTCACCGTAGAAAATTTCTTTCTCTAAGAATTCAATGGATTTAATTTGACTTCACTTGAGCTTAAATATTCTTAGCTTCAAATAACTTCTGGTGGGCAGCACGGTGGCACAGTGGTTAGCACTACTGCCTCACAGTGCCAGAGACCCGGGTTCATTTCCCGCCTCAGGTGACTGACTGTGTGGAGTTTGCACGTTCTCCCCGTGTCTGCATGGGTTTCCTCCGGGTGCTCCAGTTTCCTCCCACATTCCAAAGATGTGCAGGTCAGGTGAATTGGCCATGCTAAATTGCCCATAGTGTTAGGTAAGGGGTAGATGTAGATGTAGGGGTATAGGTGGGTTACGCTTCGGCGGGGCGGTGTGGACTTGTTGGGCCGAAGGGCCTGTTTCCACACTGTAAGAAATCTAATCTAATCTAATCTAATTCTTCAGGGTCTAATTATCTTCTCCCTTTCTCTGGAGCGAACTCACCCTTGGAAACTTCTGCGAAACTGCCCAAACAAAGGTAAAAAGGTAGAATCTCTTTTTAAAATCTCTTTTTAAGCGATGCAAGTTTTTCCCAAGCTTAAAAAATGCATAAATTTATATAACAGAAAAATTGAGGCACAATTGTTTACCTTGCTAGGGGTTGTGACCCTGCTAAGGTAAATTATAAAACCCCATTAGTTCTGAAAACTAGCCCTCACAAACCATTTTTTAAAATGCAAATCATCATGGCTGCAAAAACAATAGCAAGTTAATGACAGACAAAAACAAAATTATGTCACTACTTCAAAATCCAAAAATCCAAGCTTAATACAAATGATATTAAAAATGTATTTGAATCAAATAGTCCACATTATACCTCCCCCCAAAGAAAAATAAAAATGCATCTTAAAGAGGCATTTCCATTTCTCATCAAAAATTAGCTTACCATCATTCCCATGTCATATTAACAGTAATAACATATTGACCTTAAAGATACAATGAGTTACATAGCATCCATACTTTACCTAACTTAATGAGTATCACATCATGTACTTCACATATGTGTTTGATAAAGGATCTATATTGACATTTTCCGTTCCAGACAAATGAACAATTTACAAATTAATTACAAATTAAGGTTGGAGAATTAAACTCCATCAAAATAATGGTAAGCTCTTAGCCTAAAAATTTCTTTAAGAAAATCAAAAGTTTGTGGTCTATATAATGACTGCTACTTCTACATTACCGGTGATATCATAAAGTCATACCACATAGAAACAGACGCTTCAGCCCATTATGTCTTTTCCAAGCAACAAACACCAAACTACTCTAATCACATTTACTTGTACTTGATCCATACTCTACTATGCCCTGTCATTTTAAGTGCTCGTACAGATGCTTCTTGAGTTTGCTAGAGTACCTGCCTCTACCACCCTCTCAGGCAGCATGTTATATATTTGTACAACCCTCTGGGTGAAAATCAAATCTCTGATCTTCTCTGAACCACTTACTCCTCACCTGAAATTTATGCCCTTTGGCCTTAAAAATGTCTGCCATAGAGAAAAGATTCTCCCAATCTACTCTATCCATTTCTCATGTAATTTTGTATAACTCAATCAGATCTGCCTTCAGCCTCCTCTGGTCCAAGGAAAACATACCCAGCCTCTCCAGTTTCTCCTTATAACTGAAAGTTTTTATTCCAAGCCGTATCATGGTGAATCTCCTCTGCACCCTCTCTGGTGCAATCACATCCTTCCCATAGTGTGGAATTACACATTGTATTCCCTCTGTGACAAGCATCCCATATATTTTCTTCGCCACCTTGTTGAACTGTGCTGAAACCTTCAGGGATCTATGGGCTTATACATCAAGATCCCTTTGCTTCTCAGTACTCCCTAGGGACCTACTATTCAGTATGTATATCCTTCCCTTGTTAGGCTTCCCAAAATGCATCATCTTGCACTAATCAGGATAAAATCCCATCTACCATTGCTCTGCCCAATTTACCAATTGATCAATATCAGAATTTAGCCTGAGACCATCCTCCTCATGATCAACAACACCTCCAATTTTCATGTCATCTGCAAACTTACTATGTATACCTTCTACGTTCACATCTAAGTCATTAATGTGTGTAACACACAACAAGGGCACAGGTTTCCAGTAACATAAACAACCCTGCACCATCACCCTTTTGTTACTATTTCTAAGCCAATTTGCCTTGGATCCCATGGGCTCTTACCTTTTGGATCAGATTTCCATGCCTTATTGAAGTTCTTGTATCCCACATCAGCTGCATAAACTCATCAATATATTCAGTCAGCTTTTCAAAAAATTCAATTAAATTTGTCAAACAGGAGCTCCCTCCAACAAATCCATGCTGACTATCCTTGACCAATCCTGTTTTTCCTAGTTTCAATTAATCCTGTCCCTCAGAATTGTTTTTCTGTGAATTTCCCAATTCCTGACATCAGACTAACTGGGCTATAATGACCTGGTCCATCCCTTCTGCCTTTCTTGAACAAAAGAACCATATTAACTAACCTCCAGTCTTCTGGCATTTCACTTGTGGGCAGTGAAGAATTAAATAAATCCACCAGAGCCCCAGAAATATCTTGCCTTGCCTCCCACAGCAGCTAGAGATGTATCTCATCAGGTCCTGGGGTTATATATGACTCTATGACTAGTTTATGTCTACTAAAATATCTATTACCTCTTCCTTATTATTGTTAACTTATCCAAGAAACTAACTATCCCAATTGAAATCCGTGGCTACAATGTATTACTCCTATGTGAATGCAGATGAAAAGTAGCTGCTAACAGTCTATGTTTGCCAGATCCTGACTAATGATATTGACATTGGCCTTTCCCCAACTTAGACACACATTTTGCGCTATTCTCATCCCTTTCTATAATGACTTTGAAATGTAGAGAGCCATGGTCACCATTCCCAAAATGTTCACCACTGAAACTTTAACCACTTGACCAACTTCATTCCCGAGGATAGGTCTCGCCTTGCCTTATCTCTAGTAGGACTACCTCCATACTGGCATAAAGAGCATTCCTGAATGCTCTTTAAAAATTCTACCCCATCTAATCCTTTCACACGAAGGCAATCACAGTTAATGTTAGCAAAGTTGAAGTTGCCTACAATTATAACCCTGTTTCCCTCACACCTCTTTGAAATTTACTGATATATCTATTCCTCTATCTCCCTCTGACAGTTGAGAAGTCTGTAGTATACTCCCAGCAAAGTAATTACTCCTTTTTTATTTCTAACTTTACCCAAATGACTGCATTTGAAGACCCTTCTGGGCCATCCATCTTCAATCATGCACTGATGGTTTCTTTTAACAATAATGCAATACCCTCACCTCTCTTACAGTCCCCACTAATGTACCTGAAACATTTATACCCTGGAATCTTGAGTTGCCATTCGTGTCCTTCCTTTAACCATGTCTCAGTAATTGCAACAAAATCATATTCCCACTTGTTGACAAATGCTGTCATCTACCTTATAGTCAAGCTCCTTGCATTAAAATAGACATAATTTAGTTTTCTGGACCTCCTATCCATCTTCCCCTGTTCATGTTTTCTCCACCTACTGGACTATCCTAGCATACCTTTTATATCTGATTGGACCTTGTTTCTGACTTTATATCTACTCTGTGCCCCATCTTCCTGCCAAACTAGTTTAAAACTTCACCAACAACATAAGCAAATCTTATGGAAGGATGTTGGACTTATTCTGGTTCAGGTGTAACCTGTTCAACTTGTATACTCTCCACCTACCCCAGAAACTGTCCCAATGGTCCAGAAATGTAACGCACTCCCTCCTACATCATCCTTTTAGCCATACATTCAACTGACCTAGCTTCCTATTCCTATTCTCAGTCGCACGTGTCACTGACAGTATTCTTCCTCTTTAATCTGCTACCTAATTCTCTCACTTCCTGCTGAAGGGCCTAAGTTTTTTAATACCCATGTTGTTGATACCATCTTTGCTGGCTGTTCACTCTTCCCCTGCCCCTGACCTTGGCACCAAGGAGGCAACACATCATTCGAGAGTCTCATTGCTGCCACCGAAGTGCCTGTCAGTTCCCCTTGCAATTGAGTCTCCTATCACTGAGGCTGTCCCAGTCTTTTTCCTTCCCTGCTGTGCAGCAGAGGAAACTGTAGTACCACAAAGCTGGCTGATGCTGCTTTCCCCAGTATCCAACACATTATATCCATCTGACCACACTTACTCATCTCCCTGGTGGTCACCCAATGCTTATCTGTCTATGTAGCCCTTATTGTGTTGTGGTGCTCCATAATGAGTCCATCCGCAGCCCCAGCAACTCCACACAGTCAATCAGGGACTGAGCACCCTTCCTCTATACATGATCACCATGCACATTGGAACTGTTCCTGATTTCTCACATCTTGCATTCCAAAGGGTCACATTCTCCTGCCATTGTTAACTTTATCAATTACAAACAATAAACTAGGAATCAAATATTAAATCTTACCCACTCCTCATCAAATCAGATTTCCCTCTTTCCTATTCTTAACAAATTACAAAACGAAGGGCTTTACACACTGTCTCTTTCCTGGTTGAACTCCCAGGCACTAAACCTGCTTCCCTAGCAGTCAATCCTCTTGCCCTATGTCACTTATTGAACTGTGACATCAACTCCAGAGCTCTGCTTCCTGGTTCAGTGAAGGATCCAATAAATCCTGACACTCCCTCTCCCACTCCAACTGAGCTCGATCTGCTCCTCTCCCTCTCTCTATCCCACTCCCACTGAGGTCACTCCTCTCCCTCTCCCTCTCCCACTGAGCTCACTCCTCTCCCTCTCCCACTCCCACTGAGGTCACTCCTCTCCCTCTCCCTCTCCCACTGAGCTCACTCCTCTCCCTATCCCTCTCCCTCTCCCACTGAGCTCACTCCTCTCCCTATCCCTCTCCCTCTCCCACTGAGCTCACTCCTCTCCCTATCCCTCTCCCACTCCCACTGAGCTCACTCCTCTCCCTCTCCCTCTCCCACTGAGCTCACTCCTCTCCCTTTCCCTCTCCCACTCCCACTGAGCTCACTCCTCTCCCTCTCCCTTTCCCACTCTGACTGAGCTCGATCCGCTCCCTCTCCCTCTCCCTCTCCCACTGAGCTCACTCCTCTCCCTCTCTCTTTCCCACTCTGACTGAGCTCGATCCGCTCCCTCTCCCTCTCCCTCTCTCTCTCCCACTGAGCTCACTCCTCTCCCTCTCTCTTTCCCACTCTGACTGAGCTCGATCTGCTCCCTCTCCCTCTCCCTCTCTCTCTCCCACTGAGCTCACTCCTCTCCCTCTCTCTTTCCCACTCTGACTGAGCTCGATCCGCTCCCTCTCCCTCTCCCTCTCTCTCTCCCACTGAGCTCACTCCTCTCTCTTTCCCAATCCAACTGAGCTCTCTCCTCTCCCTCTCCCTCTCCCACTCTGACTGAGCTCGCTCCTCTCCCTCTCCCTCTCCCACTGAGCTCACTCCTCTCCCCCTCCCTCTCCCACTGAGCTCACTCCTCTCCTCTCCCTCTCCCACTCCGACTAAGCTCGATCCGCTCCCTCTCTCTGTCCCACTGAGCTCGCTCCTCTCCCTCTCCCTCTCCCACTCCGACTGAGCTCGATCCACTCCCTCTCCCTCTCCCACTCCGACTGAGCTCGATTGCTCCCTCTATCTCCCAATGAGCTCACTCCTCTCCCTCTCCCACTCCAACTGAGCTCACTCCCCTCCCTCTCTCTATCCCACTCCGACTGATCTCGCTCCTCTCCCTCTCCATCTCCCTCTCCCTCCCCCACTCCAACTGAGCTCGCTCCTCTCCCTCTCCCTCTCCCTCTGAGCTCGCTCCTCTCCCTCTCCCTCTCCCTCTGAGCTCACTCCTCTCCCTCTCCCTCTCCCTCTGAGCTCACTCCTCTCCCTCTCCCACTCTGACGGAGCTCGCTCCTCTCCCTCTCTCTCCCACTCCGACTGAGCTCGATCTCTCTCTCTCCCTCTCCCACTGAGCTCACACCTCTCCCCTTCCCACTCCAACTGAGCTCAATCTGCTCCCTCTCCCTCTCCCACTCCAACTAAGCTCGATCCTCTCCCTCTCTCTGTCCCACTGAGCTCGCTCCTCTCCCTCTTCCTCTCCCACTCCGACTGAGCTCACTCCTCTCCCTCTCCCTCTCCCACTCTATCTGAATGCGATCCTCTCCTCCCTCTCTCCTGCTCCGACTGAGCTCGCTCCTCTCCCTCTCACTCGCCCACTCTGACTGAGCTCGAACCACTCCCTCTCCCTCTCCCTCTCCCTCTCTCTCTCTCCCTCTCTCTCCCATTGAGCTCACACCTCTCCCTTTCCCACTCCGACTGAGCTCTCTCCTTTCCCTCTCCCTCTCCCACTCCGACTGAGCTCGCTCCACTCCCTCTCCCTCTCCCACTCTGACTGAGCTCGCTCCTCTCCCTCTCCCTCTCCCACTCTGACTGAGCTCGAACCACTCCCTCTCCCTCTCCCTCTCCCTCTCCCTCTCCCTCTATCTCTCTCCCTCTCTCTCTCCCATTGAGCTCACTCCTCTCTCTTTCCCACTGACTGAGCTCTCTCCTTTCCCTCTCCCTCTCCCACTCTGACTGAGCTCGATCCTCTCCCTCTCCCTCTCCCTCTCCGACTGAGCTCAATCCGCACCCTCTCCCTCTCCCACTCTATCTGAATGCGATCCTCTCCTCCCTCTCCCCTGCTCTGACTGAGCTCTCTCCTCTCCCTCTCCCTCTCCCACTCTGACTGAGCTCGAACCACTCCCTCTCCCTCTCCCTCTCCCTCTCTCTCTCTCCCTCTCTCTCCCACTGAGCTCACACCTCTCCCTTTCCCACTCCGACTGAGCTCGCTCCTCTCCCTCTCCCTCTCCCACTCTGACTGAGCTCGATCCACTCCCTCTCCCTCTCCCAATCCGACTGAGCTCGATCCACTCCCTCTCCCTCTCCCACTCAGACTGAGCTCGATCCACTCCCTCTCCCTCTCCCACTCCGACTGAGCTCACTCCTCTCCCCCTCCCTCTCCCACTGAGCTCACCCCTCTCCCTCTCCATCGCCTGCTCTGACTGAGCTCGCTCCTCTCCCTCTCCCTCTCCCACTCTATCTGATTGCGATCCTCTCCTCCCTCTCTCCTGCTCTGACTGAGCTCGCTCCTCTCCCTCTCCCTCTCCCACTCCGACTGAGCTCGCTCCTCTCCCTCTCCCTCTCCCACTCCCACTCCGACTAAGCTCGCTCCTCTCCCTCTCCCTCTCCTGCTCTCTCTCCCACTGAGCTCACTCCTCTCTCTTTCCCACTCCGACTGAGCTCACTCCTCTCCCTATCCCTCTCCCACTCTGACTGAGCTCACTCCTCTCCCTATCCCTCTCCCACTCCGACTGAGCTCACTCCTCTCCCACTCTGACTGAGCTCGATCCGCTTCCTCTCCCTCTCCCTCTCTCCCACTGAGCTCACTCCTCTCTCTTTCCCACTGACTGAGCTCTCTCCTTTCCCTCTCCCTCTCCCACTCTGACTGAGCTCGATCCTCTCCCTCTCCCTCTCCCACTCTGACTGAGCTCGCTCCTCTCCCTCTCTGTATCCCACTCCGACTAAGCTTGCTCCTCTCCCTCTCCCTCTCCGACTGAGCTCAATCCGCACCCTCTCCCTCTCCCACTCTATCTGAATGCGATTCTCTCCTCCCTCTCCCCTGCTCTGACTGAGCTCTCTCCTCTCCCTCTCCCTCTCCCACTCCGACTGAGCTCGCTCCTCTCCCTCTCCCTCTCCACTTCGACTGAGCTCGATCCACTCCCTGTCCCTCTCCCACTTTGACTGAGCTCACTCCTCTCCCTCTCCCCCTCCCACTCTATCTGAATGTGATCCTCTCCTCCCTCTCTCCTGCTCTGACTGAGCTTGATTCACTCCCTCTTCCTCTCCCACTCCCATTGAGCTTGATCTCCCTCTTCCACTCCAACTGAGTTCATTCCTCTCCCTCTCTCTCTCCCACTCGACTGAGCTTGATCTGCTCTCTCTCCCTCTCCCACTCTGACTGAGCTTGATCTGCTCCCTCTCCCTCTCCCACTCTGACTGAGCTCGATCTGCTCCCTCTCCCTCTCCTACTCTGACTGAACTCAATTTTCTCCCTCTCCCTCTCCCTTTCCCATTTCGACTGAGCTCGGTCTGCGCTCTCTTCCTCTCCCTCTCCCACCCCAATTGAGCTCAATCCGTTCCCCTCTCCTACTCCAACTGAGCTCAATTCACTCCTCTCCCTCTCCTGCTCCCTCTCCCACTCCGATTGAGTTGGATTCTCTTCCTTTCTTTCTCCCACTCTGACTGAGCTTGATCCTCTTCCTTTCCATCTCCCAACCTGACTGAGCTTGATCTGGACCCTGCTCCTCAGGTTTTTACCCAGAAGTCCTCTGTTGCTGTTTACCCCATGTTTGCTCCACTCTGATCACCACTGCTGCTGTGACTGAGCTGTGTATTAGAAAATGATGGAAAGCCAACACAAGTCTCAATGTCTCTTTCTCAACGGTTGAATATTTTTGTTGACATGCAATAACTGACAGGCTGTTCAATCTCAGCTTGCTGTAAAACAGCACCCACACTGACTTCAGTACCATGAATGAATGGCTTTGCATAATCTGCCATGACTAAACCTGATGCATTAGTCAGCACTATCCTTCATATTTTCAAAGACACTGGGACATTTTTGCATCCATTCAAGTTTCCTCCCATTTTTCAACAATTTTGTTAAGGGTACAATAACAGTGCTGAAGTTCACGAATCCATTCATGCCAATGTATATTAAAGTTTCACACACCGTCAGCACCTACTCTTTCTTATATTGTTTCTAGTGTATTCCATACAGTGTGGAGAATTCCTAGCATTATTGCTTAATTTGTATTTTACTTGTTCCTTCTGTCTGTTGTGCTTTATCTTGATTTTTGTCCTGTAAAAATGAGTCAGGACTGACTACACAGCCTGGAGATCCTATCCATCACTACGGAACCCACAAGAGCAGAATTTAGTTCCTCATGTTCTAGGATTTTCCACGTTGCACTTCTTACTTCAGTTGTCAATAAGGTTCTTCAGGTAGATTACTCCATTTTTGAATCTATACTGACTGCAAGGTTACTATTGGACAGGGTGTTTTACTTCTGCTGACTGTTTTTGCCAGTTTCTCTCAAATCAGCATTGCTGCTACAATGTAAAAACTGGACCACGTAGGTATAAAAATTAATCACAATTTCAGTGACAATCAGTAGGTCATGATATAAGGTATTATATCCCCAATTCCCTCTCGCACTGCAAAATGGAAACTAATGAGTATGATTCACAGGATGGGTCTGTGGAAAGCCTTTGATTATCAACTGTCAGTGTGTTTTTTTTCCTCACTTCAATATCCAAAGACTGAAGAATAGCCAATGCTGTTCCGTTGTTTAAGAAGGGCAGCAGGCATAACCCAGACAATTATAGGACAGTGAGCCTGGCACCACTGGTGGAGAAGTCGCTAGAGGTGATTCTGATGAACAGAATTTACCCTCAGGTCTTATTAATGAGTCAGCATGGTTTTATGTGGGGAAGGTCATGACTCTCAAATTTAATTGAGTTTTTTGAGGAAGTAGTGAAGATAGTTGATGTGGGTAGGACAGTGGATGTTGTTGATATGGACTTTACTAAAGCATCTGACAAGATCTCCCATGGCAGGGTGGTCCAGAAGATTAAGTCAAGTGGGATCCACGATGGGTTAATAAGTTGGATACAAAATTGGCTTGGTCATAGAAGACAAAGGGTAGTTGTAGAGGGGTATTTTTCTATCTGAGGGACTGCGACCATTGGTTTTCTGCAAAGCTCAGTACTAGGACCTCATGTGTTTGTCATACCTATGGATGATTTGGACAAAAATGTAGGTCGTCTAATTAGTAAGTTTGCAGACAACACCAAAATTGGCGGACTTGTGGATAGTGAAGAAGATTATTAAAGGAAACAGTAAGATGTAGACCTGTTGGAAAGTTGGACGGAGAAATGGCAGATGGAGTTTAATCCAGACACATGTGAAGTGAGGCCATTTAGGAAGTCAAATGCAAGAGGAAAATATATATTAAATGGCAGGACCTTTAGGTTCATAGATAAACAGATGAACCTTGAGGAATAAGTCCACAGCTTCCTAAATGTGACAACAAAAGTGAATAAGGTGGTAAAGAAGGTAGATGGCATACGTGCCTTCATCAATCAGGACGTTGCTGATAAAAGTTAGCAAGTCATGTTGCATCTGTATAAAGTTTCAGTTAGGCCCCATTTGGAGTAGTGTGTGTGGTTCTAGTTGCCACACCACAGGAAGGACATGGAAGCTTTGGAGAGAGTGCAAAAGAGGTTTACCAGGTTGCTGCTTGGAGTGGAGTGTTTTAGCTATAAGCAGAGGTCGGAAAAATTTGGATTGCTTTTGCTGGAGCATCAGAGACTGAGGGGCAACATGGTAGAAGTTGATAAAATTATGATAGGCTTGGATAATGTCTTATATAGAGGAAGTTTTTTTTTACACAGAGACTGATAGGCACCTGTAAAGCACTACCAGGGAAAATGGTTGAAGCAGATATGATAGCAACATTTAGGCAGTAACGTGAACAGGCAGGGAATAGAGGGATATGAACCATACGCCGATTGGTGGGAGTAATTTGGAATGGCATCATGGTTGGCACAGACATGGCGGGCCAAAGGGCCTGTTTCTGTGTTGTATTGTTCTATCTTGCTGTATGGTAAATGAACGCAGCTCCCTTCTTGTCTGTTCCTGTTAGTTATTTATTTATAAAGAAATACTTTGTATTATCGAAAGTTCTCACAAGTTTAACGGACCTTCCTCAGGAAATAGAAGGTAAGTAATTGTGAGTATAATACTGGCTGGCAGTTTTGGGGTTCAACTTAAAGTGGTCAGTTCATTGTTAATCTTATTCATTGTTAATCTTATTCAGACTCATCAAACTTTGGACAGGCGACTAATTTTAAAGAAGACAAGCAGAGATATACTTTTTGAAAATGTTGACTGAATCAAAGAAAGTTTAAGTAGGTATCTTTTAAACTCAAAATCCAGCTGTCACTGAAGCATATATATTCAAATCAAGTCTACAGATGTTTACTATTTGAATGTAAATATTTCATTCCCTCTATTACCTACGACAAATGTGTTCTACCCTTTGATAGGTTGGATTTTTTTTTGGTGCATATCTATAAATAGACAGGAAAAAAGCTATTAGCAGGATATTTCATATTCATTTTGTATCAGCTTTTTTCTACATGGGGCTGCTTTTTAGACATTGGGTTGCACAATAAGAAAAAATGTTAGCCATGTAATGTGACAATGCTTGAGAAACCTATCTTCCAAAAAGAAAAAAAAATGTTTGAAGCCATTCAACTCCTTCAAGGCTTTACAGAGGAGATGATGACAGGCTGTTTTCCCCATAAACCCCTGTCCCAAGGAGTTAGCCATTTAGGACTGAGAAGGGAAGATATTTCTGCACTGAAAGGATGGTGCGTCTTTAGAATTCTCTGAACAGACAGCCTCCGATGCCTAGTCAATGAGTATATTCAAGGTATTCATTGATAGATTTCCAGACACCAAGAATAGAGTTATGTCAAAGTTCAGCCCTGATCTTATTGAATGTCCAATGGGCTATATGATCTTATAAGAATAAGATATATTCTTATCTTTTAATTTTCATCTCAAGATGTGCCCTCTGTGGACATGGTAGCAGATAGTCATCCTGCTACCAGACGTCATGACGAAATACAGGAGAAGTCAAATATTTATGGGGAGGTGGCATCAAATCTCTGTGCTCGCTCTGATATTGTTTATTAATTTCGCGATCGTTTTATTCTTACCTCAAATTATTTTTTTTTTTGCTTTCTGACTGAATACTTTAATTGTCATAATAATTCTTATTGCATTTCAGAACTTGTACAAAATAGTGACAATCATGAAAACAAATGAATGTTTGGAGAATTACAATTGCTTGGCATGACAACAATGTCACATTTATCATGGACAATATGTAACACAGAATTTTCTAGGAAGCATGCATAATTACTCACAAATATTTCAGAAAGTTTTCCAGAAATTAACTGAATAGAATATACTATCACGGTGGCACAGTGGTTAGCACTGCTGCCTCTCAGCGCCAGAGACCCGGGTTCAATTCCTGCCTCCAGTGACTGACTGTGTGGAGTTTGCACGTTCTCCCTGTGTCTGCGTGGGTTTCCTCCAGGTGCTCCGGTTTCCTCCTACAGTCCAAAGATGTGCAGGTCAGGTGAATTGGCCATGCTAAATTGCCCGTAGTGTTAGGTAAGGGGTAAATGTAGGGATATGGTGTGGGTTGCGCTTCGGCGGGGCGGTGTGGACTTGTTGGGCCGAAGGGCCTGTTTCCACACTGTAAGTAATCTAATCTAATCTAAAAACATGTTCCAGAAAAGTTTAGAATCCAATTGTGTAATACTTGCACAACAATATTTGTTAAGGCCCAGTCAATAAGTGTAATCACTTGACCAGACAATTTAAACAACAAATGTCAACATTCCAACCACTACCTAATGTATTCCATTAATATAATTGAAATTCTCACTTGCAGCAGCACACATTTTCATTACATTTTGATTAACAGACCAGAAAATGTTATCCAGATTAACATCAGTCTGGAGTGATGATGTCTCATAATTGTCAGTTTAAAGGTTGATTGTGACCTTCAGGTATCGTACAAAACACAATCACAATCCAATGACAGAGCGTTAGTAATAAGTATGACAGACTGACATGGACTTGCCATGGAGTTTGAATGCATGGAGAAAAACTGCTCGTCAGTACATAACCAGGAGCATTGCAGCTATTTTTCAACATGTCTTCCAATTAACAAAACCAGCAGCCCACAGCAAACCTCAGGGCAGTGGAAAATCTATTAAAAGGAAGAATACAAGGTCACTGAAAGAGAAAAAAAATCCCTTATCTGGAACAGTCAATACTTCATTGTGATTTACTGCATTATGTTCAACTATAAAGCTTGAGTTCAGGTGCTTTTATTGGGTACACATATATAATGATAGCATTACCAGCTCTTCTCAGTTTCTTTTTATTGGTGGTGATTATAAATGCCCTTTTCTCATGAATAAATTGAATTTAACTGCCTTAATGACACAGTGTTTCTGGCTCATATTTAAGATGCAAAGTTTTTAAAAAATAGGTGTGATAAAATGTCTCACAATGCAAGAGTTTCTTTTTCCCTTAGCCACATAAATGGCACAGAGTTACAATGGCTATAGATGACAAGTTATTAAACACTAAAAATATAGAGGCTATCTTTGACTGTATAGTCTATTGACATGTTCTACGGATCACACTTAATTTCTGCTGTTATTAAAGTCAGCCTCTGATTTATTGCAGTGGCTCTTCATGTTAATTTTCAACATTGTCTCTGAGTAGTTCTGTCTTCAGCGCAAAAAGGTATTACATTACTTTTCCTGTGAACCCATTGAGCATTATTTTTGCTTGAAAATGAAATATAAATTAGAACTATGAATTATTCCAATATATAATATTCTCTATGTACTACATTTTAAAAATATTTTCAGTTCACATTCAATAGTTTTTGCATATATGTGTTAGAATTAGCCTGCCAAAATTGGCATGGGAATCATGATGTTCAATTCATCCACGTCCATTCAAATTAGTGCTGCCTGATAATTTACATGATATTGACATGCACCCCCAATGCTAAATACGCTGCTCAACAGCTACACATCTCAAAAGTGGGCTCAAATTTCTGCACTTACAGCCAGCCTGCACTAATAAAAGCTAGCCTAAAACTCTTTAGAGGGCAATGAATTCTGGTTTGAGTAAGTATTGGAAGTCATTTTTATAAAGGTTTGACCTACAAGAAGAGTGAAAATGGTGCAGGATGAGCTTCCAGGGATTTTGATGCTGCTTTCAGACTTTGATTTAAAAGATTGATAGCATTAGAGATGTCCTGCATCCATAAAGGACAAGTAGACTCTCTGCACAAATCCTCAGAAAGGAATGTGAGCAGAGGGTCACAGAGGATTTTTTTATCAAACCCAGATCTGAATTTAGTGTCACACAAAGTTAAATGACTTCACAAGTGGTCAAATGATATAGTTTGAATGAACCAGTAGCCACACTACTGCTCAATTCAACAAATACCCTTCATGAATTCCACGACTTGGTTCAAGGGAAATTAAGGATTGGCAGCAAATGACACCCCCATCCTGGGAAAGAATAAAGAAAAGGAACTGTGTTAGACTGGTGGAGAATGGAAGCATTATGAGTGTGCACAGTGAACTTTTACTCACATGATAAGGTCAGGCAACAACAGTGAACAGCATCTTTAGCTTTGTGATATTTGCTGGCATTTAGATGTGTCAATTCATATGTGTGTAATTGATGATACCCTGCACCATGGGGGAGTCCCCTATCCTGGCAAACTATATGTACACTCTGGCTGCCTTTCTCTGTTCAGCGAGAGCAAAATGAACTCTCTTTCCCTGGTATAAAGAGTGTCTGGCATTTCTTTGATGCAACAGTGAACAGCAAACTAGGAGATGTTAGATACATCATCTGCTGCAGCCTGGGAAGACCTTGGCACAAGGACATTTGGACCCACGGTCCCCTTCACAGGGATTGTTTCCTGCAGATGTTGCTGAAGACCTATTCCTGCCAGGAAGTTATGTATACATGTGATATAAATTAAGTTCTGGTCCACTCCAGTCCTGATACAGAAAATGATCAGTATTCACATGCACCACTTTCAATTTTGGAGTAGGTCTGGAGATGTCCTGCAGTACACTCTCAAGACAATGTCAGGATTGGTATAATAGGCTGCATCTTCACAGCTTTACCATACAAAGAAGCCAATTCATCGATCCACTTGTGGACAAAGATGCAAAAGCACTGGAGACAGAAAAACTGGAAGAAATAAGATGATAAGAAAAGAAAAACACTTATCTTGAATGCTGCATGAGCTCTTTGAAAGTGCAGTCAAAAATATTTCAGCTAAATCATTTTTACTCAAAGCATCAACAGTTCTTTCCATTGTCACTCCCAGTTCTTTCACTATTTTAGGCTTGTTGTCAACCAAATCAACTCAATTTGTCAATTAAATCATATTGTCCAGGTTAACGAATAGCTACAAAACATATTGAATTGGATTGAATTGAATTGAAGTTATTGTCATGTGTACTGAGGCACAGTGAAAAGCTTTGTCTTGCCAGCAATACAGGCAGATCACATAGTTAAGTAGCATAGAGAAGTAAATAATAAGTAAACAGTGGCAAAAACAAAAACACAGGTACAGGCGAATGTTAAGAGTGTGTGAGTCCATTCAGTATTCTAACAACCGGAGGGTAGAAACTGTTATGAAATCAGCTAGTGCCAGTGTTCAGGCTTCTGTACGTTCTTCCTGCTGGTAGAGGTTGTAGAAAAACATTGCCAAGGTGGGATGGATCTTTAAGAATGCTGGCAGCCTTTCCTTGACAGTGGGCCTGATAGATGGATTCTATCGATCTACCAAGAATTCCATAAAAGATGGTGACCAACATTATCCAGAAAACGATGGCTGTGCTACAGAAAATCACTAGTGGCTAACATTAATAGTTTCATTCTTATTATAGTACTCGTATGAATTTTGACCCTGGTGACTTTTGCACAGAGCACAGAGTATCTGACAAGGACAATTGAGGTGACAATTTTGAACATGTTTAGACCTGAAAGGACAAAAGCACAATACAGCAGATGTTGGAAATCTTAAAAAGGAAACAACAATGCTGGAAATACACAGCAGGTCTAACAGTATCTGTAGGGAGATTGCAGTTTAATGTTTCAGGGTGATCATGATCTCTCATCAGACACAGAAGCAGCATCTCAGTTGCAGCTGTGGAATGTTGGCATTCGATTGGCATTAAAGGACTGACAAAGACACAGTTGTACTGTCTTTCTGATAATCTCAGATGGCATGAGTGCATGTGGCTTCAATTTAAATAAAATTGAGAGAAATTGCAAAGAGGCCTTTCACACAATACGGCAAAGTCAAAATCTACCCGTCTGAGACTAGAGCTTGGGTAAATTTCTGCAATTAAATGAATAATGTCAACACTGTTTTACTGAAATTCAGATTATGCTGGGCTCAACCGCCTGGATACCACTGTCCAGAAAATTCAGTTAGATGCAGACCATATCTCCCACGTGGATGAATATAGAATCCCCAAAGATCCCTTCTATGTGAACTGGTTAGGACAAGCAACATCACTGTGATCAGTACAAAAAACATAAGGAAACACTAAAAAAAGAGCCTTACCTTAAGACAATGTGATGGAAGAGCAGAAGTTAGCCAGTTGGTCCATCAAGTCTGCTCCATCATTCAATGAAATCATTGCTGAGCTGATAATCCTCAACTCCAGTTTCTTGCCTTTCTCCATACTTTTTGGTTCCCTTCCAGTTACATATCCAATACTCTTAGAAAGCCAGTCTCAATTGTTCTTTGTGGTAAAGAATTCCTCAGATCCTCCACAGAGAGGAGAATTTCCTACGCAGCTCAGACTTCAATAAGTGATCTCTCCCACAAGGGGAAACAAGCTCTCCACATCTACTCTCTCAAGTCTCCTAAGAATCTTGTACATTTCACTAAGGTTACACCACATTCTTCTAAACATAATGAGTAGAAGCTCAACCTACTCAACATCTACTCACAAGAAAAATCCTCCATTCCCAGATGAGCCTTCTCTGGACTACTTCCAATTCCAGAATGTATACAAAGACTGTCCACAGAATTCTAGGTATGGTCTGACCAGTGTTTTGTATAGTGTTAGCAAGACTTCCCTATTGTTATACTCCATTCTCTTTGAATAAAGTTCAAAATTCCATTTTTCTTTCCTGTTACCTGCAGTCTTTCTCTGTATAAATAATATTCAGTTCTACTGTTCTTCCTAACATTTCTCACATTATATTCTAACTGTCAAGTTTTGCCAATTCTCTTAACCTTTCTGCATCCCTCTTTAGACTTGTCATTCATACTTATTAATTTCCTATCTATTTTTGAGTCATCTGCAAACTTGGGGACAATACATTCACTTCACTCATCCAAAGTCAATGATATGTATTGTAAACATTTGTGGCTCCAGCACTGATTCCAGCACACAACTAATTTACAGATCACCATCTGAAAAATGCCAATCCTCAATACATGCTAATATACTAACCCCAATACCACAGACTATTATCTTATTAACTAGTCTAATGGGGGGGATCTTACCAAATGTCTTTTGGAAACCCAAATATTCTACTGATTTCTCTTTATTTAATCTATTTGCTACCTCCTCAAAGATTTCCCTTTCATGAAGCCATTCAGTCATCGTCAAGCCATCTACTTGATCACACAATGCATGTCTAAATGTTTTGCTATACCTTTCTTTATAATAGACTCATAACATTTTTCTGATGACAAATATTAAGCTAAGTGGCCTATAGTGACCTGTTATATTGCACACTCTTATTCCAATCCCTCTAGGGATTTTTCAAGAATCTAAGGATTCTTGGAAGATTGCTACCAGTGCTTCTTCTACCTGTGCAGCTATTTCATTTAATTGCCTATGATGCAAGCCATCAAATCCAGAGGACTTACCTCCCTTTCATTCCATGTTATGATTCGCTGGGGTAGTGAGCTGGAAATCAAGCCCAGCTGTTGCCCAAGCCATCACATACATTAAAGATTCTAAAATAAATACAGGTATACAAAATTCCTTAATTCACCTGATATTCAGATCCCAGTTGATAGAAAGCACAGGTAAGGTTTTTATTTATTAAGTGTTGGATCTTAGCTGCAGTTAACCGCAGTTAATGTAATAAAGTTCTATTAGGTGAATTAAGGAATTTTGTTGACCTGAATTTATTTTAGAACCATTGGTAGATAACACTACAACTTTAAACTCTAATCCCCTTATCAACTCCCCCTTAAAATACTCACCTGGACAAACAGACAAGGAAAACAAGGTTATGGGTGAAGAAAGCTGGAAGGCAGTTCAGTGGCTCCTATTCACAGGCTGCTGAAATGCTCCTTATGTTTTTCATACTGGTGAGAACATTGTTTTACAGTCATCTCTGTTTGATAGCAAGACATAATCTTAGATTGGAAGACATAGAATCCGTATGGATGGATGAAAGAAATAACAAGGAACACTAGTGGGAGATCACTGCAGACTACCTTACAGTAGCTATACTATAGGACAGAGATTAAATCAGGAGATACTGACACCATATTAAAAAAGGCAGTAGATTAATCAACATTGATTTTAATCTTCATGTAGATTAGAAAATCAAATTGACAGAGGAGCCATGAAGAAGAAATTGTCTAGCATATTCGGGACAGATTCCAGAATAGTGTGTCATATATTCAATCCGAGCATTCTGCTAAAAGGCAAACATCCAACTTATGGGTTGGACCAAGCTGTACTTCTTGGTTGTTTGCTTGCTCTCTTAGCACTCATTCACTTTCAGCATACCTGGATGCTCACAGCATCTCTGCCTTGCCTTCTTATACTTTGCCCCTCAGCCAGGGCTACCACTTCATAGTAATTCTGTTATGTCTGGCCATTTAGTGCAGGAAGCTCCTCATGGCTGTCAGCAAGCCTCAGTTAAGACAGTCTTCAGTTGGGAAGTCTGGTACAGTAAGTCAAAGGCAACCTTCAACATCAGTTCAGATCTTTTGCACAGTTATTCTGCCACTCAGTGTAGTTAGGGTCAGGACTCTCTCCTCATGGTAGGTGAGAAGCCCAATGTTAGGCAACCCACTGCATGTCTTGAATCTTTCTGCCTTATTACGGGATCTTATTTTTCCTAGAATAAGAGAAAGGGAAGCATTGAGTGGGATGAAAGTGGAAGGCATAGTTGTTAGTACTTGTACTGGCGCAGGAAAAATGTGAGGAATCCCAAGCAGTTAAATGGACAGAGCAAAGGCCATACAGGGTTAGGAGGGAGGGGTTGTGGTGGGTGAGAATGAGTGAAGGAACATGTTACATGTAGTGAGAGGGATACAGCAAGAACCTTGGTGGGAGGTGGGTGCAGTAGCAGAGATGGAGTGAGTGTAAAGAATCAGACACTAACCCCTGACAGAGTGGAGACTTTCTGCCTTCACTGTTGGAAATTTCTCCAGAGGCTTGAGACTGCAATGACCTGGATTCCAACCCCAGACCAGGCTGGCATGTGGCTTCTTCTGCCAGTCCTTGGGGAAAAGGACATATCCCTACTCTGCACTACTCCAACCAGGTGCCTGTCCACAAAGCGGGATGGCAATTTACCCTTATTTGCCATATGGGGGGGAAAAAACTCAAAGAAATCAGCACTTAGCCAAAAATATTCGATCCTTCAACTTCTTTATCCAACAAATGCACACACTCAGTCCAAGACCAAACTGAACTTGTTAGATGAATTTATAAGCTTCTCACAAAAAAGGTCTACTTGAGTCACTTAATGAAGATCCAGTTTCAGCTGCTTCTTAATTAAACTGCTCTTTCACAAGAACCCAAGAAAATAATAGTGCTGCATGAACCAACTATAGAATTTAAACAGTAGATTTTAGTTTAATACCAGCTACAAAAAAAAGGCTACATTAAGTTTGTTCAGAGTAAAGATTTAGACTTTCTCACCCAATAAAAGCACGTGTTCAGTCAGAAATTACTGGAGAAACCTATCTGTGGAAAGAAAGCAGAGTTAACATTTCGGGTCCAGTGACCCTTCTTCAGAATTAGTTGAGACTAGTTCAATGAGAGCTTCTTTAGTTCCCAGGAAGGATCACTGGACCCAAAACGTGAACTTGCTTTCTCTCCACTGGGGACAAAAGTGAGGTCAGCAGATGCTGGAAACAAGTTTAGATCAGAGTGGTGCTGGAAAAGCACAGCAGGTCAGGCAGCATCCGAGGAGCAGGAAAATCAACGTTTCAGGCAAGAGTCCTTCATCAGGAATAGAGGCAGGAAGCCTCCAAGGTGAAGAGATAAATGGGGGTGGGAGTGGGGGTGGGGCTGGGGAGACCTGGGGGTTGCAGTGAGAGAGAGACTCACTGAGATTCTTGTGGAGAGAGGAGGAGAACTTCTTCAAGGTAGGCATCTTTGCAAAAGGATTTGCAGTAAGGTTAAAATCAACTAGGCATCTAGGCAACACGCCGCCCCCTCCCCCCTCTCCCCCCCCCCCCCCCCCCCCCCCACCATAACCACCTTTATCTCTTCTGCCTCTATTCCTGATGAAGGGCTTTTGACCAAAATGTCGATTTACCTGCTCCTCGGATGCTGCCTGACCTGCTGTGCTTTTCCAGCATCACTCTGATCTAAACTCTGGTTTCCAGCATCTGCAGTGCTCAATTTGGCCTAGTTGATTTTAACCTTTAACTTTAACTTGCTTTCAGCTCCTGCATAAAACTTTAACCATTTACCCATAAGCATGCTAGATGTGGTATCGTCTCAGGATTTTCTCAACTTGCCCAACTTTTTTTGACTGTTCCTAGTATTACTGAAATATGTTAATGTATAATGGGTTTACAAATCTTTGTTTCTAAAACCTTAATTAGAAGACAACCAGATTTTGCACTTAGCTTTTGGTTGACTGAGAACAATAAGTTCAGTAATTGATGCTGATAACAATAGTTATACACTAATGTTTAATCTATTGACGATCTACAATTTAAGTAAATGAAAATTCAGACCGGAGGCCTTTGAACAGCGAAGTGCCACAAGGATCGGTGCTGCATCTACTACTTTTCATCATTTATGTAAATGATTTGGATGTGAGCTTAAGAGGTATAGTTAGTAAGTTTGCAGATGACACCAAAATTGGTGGTGTAGTGGACAGCGAAGAAGATTACCTCCGATTACAATGGGATCAGGATCAGATGGGCCAATGGATTGAGGAGTGGCAGATGGAGTTTAATTTAGATAAATGCGAGGTGCTGCATTTTGGGAAAGCAAATCTTAGCAGGACTTATACACTTAGTAGTAAGGTCCTAGGGAGTGCTGCTGAACAAAAGAGACCTTAAAGTGCAGGTTCATAGCTCCTTAAAAGTAGAGTTGCAGGTAGATAGGATAGTGAAGAAGGCACTTGGTATGCTTTCCTTTATTGGTCAGAGAATTCAGTGCAGGAGTTGGGAGGTCATGTAGCAGCTATACAGGTCACTGTTGGAATTTTGTGTGCAATTCTGGTCTCCTTCCTATCGGAAAAATGTCCTGAAACTTGAAAGGGGTCAGAAAAGATTTAAGGATGTTGCCAGGGTTGGAAGATTTGAGCTACAGGGAGAGGTTGAATAGGCTAGGGCTGTTTTCCCTGGAGCTTCGGAGGCTGAAGGGTGACCTTATAGAGGTTTATCAAATCATGAGGGCCATGGATAGGATAAATAGACAAAGTATTTTCCCTGGGATGGGGGAGTCCAGAACTAGAGGGCATAGGCTTAGGGTGAGAGGGGAAAGATATAAAAGAGACCTAACTTTTTCACGCAGAGGGTGGTACAGGTATGGAATGAGCTGCCAGAGGAAGTGGTGGAGGTTGGTACAATTGCAACATTTAAGAGGCATCTGGATGGGTATAGGAAAGGTTTGGAGGGATATGGGCCAGGTACTGGAAGGTGGGACTAGATTGAGTTGGGATATCTGGTCGGCATGGACAAGTTGGGCCGAAGGGTCTGTTTCTGTGCTGTACATCTCTACAACTCTATGATTATGACCTGCGTCCACTACTTTTCATTATTTATGTAAGTGATTTGGATGTGAGCTTAAGAGGTATAGTTAGTAAGTTTGCAGATGACACCAAAATTGGAGGTGTAGTGGACCTTACCTTACCACTAAATGTACAAGTCCTGCTAAGATTTGTTTTCCCAAAATGCAGCACCTTGCATTTATCTAAATTAAACTCCATCTGGCACTCCTCAATCCATTGGCCCGTCTGATCATGATCCCGTTGTAATCGAAGGTTTTTTTTATATGCATTCAGTCCTTTCGTTTAGATGTTGAGCATGCTGCTATAATGTTTTAATCTATTAACAGGGATTGACATAGATATTAACAGAGACACAAGCGTGATTTGTGCTCTATTGGTCTTGACCAGAATTAAACCCCTTGCTAGTTATGTGATTCTTACGTACCCAAGAATACAAGAATTATGGGATAGTATGTCCTCTTTACAAAACAATGTATTATAAATATGTAAGTTAGCTCGCTGAGCTAGAAGGTTTGTTTTCAGACATTTTGTCACCATACTAGATAACATCATCAGTGAGAGCCTCCAGTGATGCGCTGCTGGTATGTCCCACCTCGGACAAATTAGCAGGACACTTGCCACCAGGATACATGAACACCAACTAGCCACCAAAAGACACAACCCTTTCACACTAGTTTCTATACATACAGACAAAGAAGGACACTACTTTGACTGGGACAACACACACATCCTAGGTCAGGTGAAACACATGAGAATTCTTAGAGGCATGGTATTCTAACCAGAACTCCATCAATAAACACTTCAATTTAGGTCCTATCTACCTTCCCTTGAAAAAAAACAGAAATGACATCACCTACCTTAAGAAACCAAGACCTATAAATAGAGATGCGGGACATACCATCAGCGCTTCAGCAGAGACTCTCACTGAACATGTTACCTAGTATGGTGACAAAATGTCTGAAAACAACCCTTCAAGCTCAGTGAGCTAACTTACATACTTATCATCAACCTGAACTACAAATCTCAAAAATTGCTAACGCATTATGTGTAAATGCATTATGTTATTAAAATGTGAGTACAAAACTAAAACCAAAAACATGTGAGGTGCAGTGTTTCTAATAATGTTCACATACAGTTCAAGTTACAACCTCGAATGTTAATAGGTAGAATATCTCCACATACTGTTACTTGTCTTACAAATCTTGAATTGTGTCACATTGCCAGAAAGAAACTTATCACTGTGCTTGAACTATGTCAGATGACTCAATTTTAAAGAACTAAAAAGGAATTGGAGAAGTGTTTACACAGAATGTTATTAAATATGGAATTCTCAGTCATAAATTGTTGTTTAACAGAGTCAATAACTTAATTTGGAAAGTAATTAGGCAGTTGTTTGAAAAAGTGCAGCACTAAAAGGTACGTAACAGAAAATAAGATTAGGTGGCTTCAGTGGAAAAAATAGCTGCATAGTCTTGCTAGACTAAATAGTGTGTTGTTATATCCTAAGAGCTTCCTTAGCAATTAAATGTAATGAAACACAACTTTCTTAGTGACTAATTAAATTCACCCAGTAAGTAGGTGAAGCACAGAGAACAGGGAAACCATAAATTCAATCCTTAAGCCAAAGTAACATAGTTGATCTCAGCTGGATGATGCTAGAAGCTGTATAATGTGCTTCAGAAATCCTGGTTTATGGAAGCAAATGTCAGCCAGGGTTCCCATTCATAACTGCGTCGGAATAATCGCTGCTAAGAATGCACAAACGTGGGCATCAGATGAGGACATGATCAGATTTAACTGTAATATTTATATAGATCCTCGACAACCAAAACACACACATGAGTAATGAATATTTAGATGAGGGACCAGGATCATCGCTTCCGGGAGAGCAGATAAGGGGAGAAAAATTGGCAAAATGTCTGGTAAAAACAATGAAGAAATATTAAAATGCGGTGAAAAACACAGGAGCTGCGTCATGCTAAGCCCTCCAGATAGATGATCCAATTTGTTGGTGCTAACTGAGTAAATGGGCGATGTCCCATGGTGACTCCTCCAGGTCTAATGAAAACAACTCTAGTCATGGTTTCTCAAGCTAGTGCATTGGCTATTACTTATATCATCTTGTACAGGAAGAAAACAGTGATATAATGTTGTTCGTGCAAGCAAGAGAAGGTGATGGATGCACTTCCCTTTATAGTGCATCATACACAGCCACACTCAGATCAAGGAATCAGATTAGTTGTCTTGAAAGGATTTTAAAAGTCATATTACAGACATTTAACTGCTTGGCATTGAAAAGTCAGGCTTTTTAAGAATTAGCAGTTTAAACTACATAATAAATGAAAGAAGAAAAAATGAACAAACATCAGCTTGCAAATAATTTCAAACTTCAACCCATGAGAACTTTTAAAAATCTATAGTTGACATGCAGTAATTAACATCATATCAAAGACTTTTAACAGTTATACATTAAAGAGAGGTCTTATTTAATCATTTAAAGGTTTAAACAAAAATTCTATACAAAAAGAAAAAAATGCATAAAATCAGCTGGTAAATGATTCAGGTTCAACCGACAAAAACATCAAAACTTTTTGGCGTGACCAAAATTTGGAACACTTACCTCAGCTTTTCTGTTTGCACATTGGCTGATTCATTGACACTGTCCAGTAGCATTTTAGCTGTAAAATATTAACATGTTTGCCATGTTGTTTTGAGTAAATACAAGGTAACAGATGGCCCATCTGTCTGAAGATATGGTCTGACTGAACGTATGCAAATGTTCATATAAAACAGCCCAGGATGTTCTTTAATAGATACTACAGCCTTAGGACACATTTCCAAATCCTCATTTACTATCAGCCAGTGCTTTTTATCAGCCAACTGCCTTGAGCATTATGTCAGCATGGACATCTGGGTGAATACTTGAACATTTTCATTTGTTAAAATATTTAGTGGGACATGCAGGCATTAAGCAGGGAACAGCAGGTCACTGAACATATGATTAAACAACCTGTTTATATGCAGCAAACAGACAATTGCTGATAAACTCAGATTGAAGTAACTCAAAAATTGTGTTCCTTTCCCTTGAAACAAGTCTTTCTCATCATAAAATGGATAAAGCAACCTGATTATTTTTTTCAGATCAAACATTAGTCTGAGGAATAAACCACTATGACCATCATTTTGGATATCCATTTAACTCAGTTGCATAAACAGTCCAAATCACCCTTGAGTAATCACTTAAGTTTTCATGGTTCAGAAAAATTAATACAAACTGTTAAATGAATAGTTAGCTATCATGTCACTTTCCAAACCTTGGCAAAAGTGAGCAAGGAAAAGACACATGATTCAGATGCCTAGGGTTCCCTTTCAGAACTACACATTCCTTTGATATATTGGCAATTCGGGGTGATCTTCAGCAGAATGCCCACCAAAGAGGATACAGCCACGGCTGAGATTTCACCTCTATCACCTCACTGAGAACTATTACTTGTGAGCCTGCCCAAACAACGTAAGTCATGGGACAGGCTTTCATAATGTCACTCAAGCCATCAAGTCTGTTCTTTTTTTCCTTACATTCATTCTTGGCATGTGAGCATCACATATATTTATTGCACATCCCTAATTGCCCTTCAGAAGGTGGTGTTCCTGCATGGCCTTCTTAACCTTCTGTATGTACACCACAGTGTTTCTTTTACAGCAGCTTGATACACTAAGTATCTTGCATCACTATTTCAGAGGGTCATGAGAATGAATCACATTGCTTTGATGTGGAGCTACGTATAGCGCAAACTTGGTAAGGATGGCAAATAAACTCCCCCAAGAGCATCAATTAACCAGATAGGTTTTGAAAAAACTCAGGGTTATGATATTAGCAGGGAACAAAGGCCAGTGATACAAAGTTGCAGGGCTATCCAAGCTATTTAAAAATCCAGGCCCAGGTTTCTAACATTCTGGATGACTATTTCAGCAAGATTCCCCACTATGCCACTTTGCTCCTTGTGTAAACCAGGTTAAAGGGCATAAAGACTTGGAGGTACTGAAGTCTTGATGTTATAATAGCAGCATTTCCACATTAATTTACCACCCACCCATTACTATCCAAGAATTAGACTGGCCACAGAAGTGTGGATGCCCAGCCTGTGGAAGACCATTTGTACCTCATGCATGTATTTCATTTATTTCAATAAGTTCACCCCATTGTCAGAACCATGCACTGAAGACACAGTTTAGCCTAGTCTACAGTGAAAGTTCCTTCAAAAGGAACATTAGGATAAGTAGCAATGCACTTTGAACGCTACTCTGGAAAATGTGGGTAACAGGGCAGTACAGTGGCAATAAACAATCATCTAAGCATTCTATTGCTGCTGTTAAACTCAATTACACTTTTTTCCTGTGCATGAAAAGGATAAGCAGAAATGTCTGTGGACACTAAAGATGTGGAAAGAGGAATGGAATACAAATGAGATTGTAAACATTTCCTTAATATTAAATGGGAAAATGGAAGGAGGCTTCCTGCCTTTTGCTGGTGATCCAGTTGGTTTTGATCCTTCCTATTACCATGTTCTAACCACTAAACTCAATATAACTGTTACAAAAACAGCAACAGCTGGATACGTTATTTGGATGGAACTGAGAAATAAGAAAGGGATGATCACCTTACTGGGATTGTATTATAGACTTCCTAATAGTCAGAAGGAAATTGAGAAACAAATTAGTAAGGAGATCTCAGCTATCTGTAAGAATAATAGGGTGGTTATGGTAGGGGATTTTAACTTTCCAGACATAGACTGGGACAGCCATAGTGTTAAGCGTTTAGATGGAGAGGAGTTTGTTAAGTGTGTACAAGAAAATTTTCTGATTCAATACGTGGATATACCTACTAGAGAAGGTGGAAAACTTGATCTACTCTTGGGAAATAAGGCAGGGCAGGTGACTGAGGTGTCAGTGGGGGACCACTTTGGGGCCAGCAACCATAATTCTATTAGATTTAAAATAGTGATGGAAAAAGATAGACCTGATCTAAAAGTTGAAGTTCTAAATTGGAGAAAGGCCAATTTTGACGGTCATAGATTCTTAAAGATGGACAGCATGGAAACAGACCCTTCAGTCCAACCTATCCATGCCGACCAGATAACCCGACCCAATCTAGTCTCGCCTGCCAGCACCCAGCCCATATCCCACCAAACCCTTCCTATTCATATACCCATCCAAATGCCTCTTAAATGTTGCAATTGTACTAGCCTCCACCACATCCTCTGGCAGCTCATTCCATACACATACCACCCTCTGCGTGAAACAGTTGCCCCTTTGGTCTCTTTTATATCTTTCCCCTGTCACCTTAAACCTATGAACTCCCTGACCCCAGGGAAAAGACTTTGTCTATTTATCCTATCCATGCCCCTTATAATTTTGTAACCCTCTATAAGGTCACCCCTCAGCCTCCGACGCTCCAGGGAAAACAGCCCCAGCCTGTTCAGCCTCTCCCGGCAGCTCAAATCCTCCAATCCTGGCAACATCCTTGTAAATCATTTCTGAACCCTTTCATGTTTCACTTGAAGGAAGGAGACCAGAATTGCACCCAATATTCCAACAGTGGCCTAACCAATGTCCTGTTCAGCTGCAACATGACCTCACAACTCCTGTACTCAATACTCTGACCAATAAAGGAAAGCATACCAAACACCTTCTTCACTATCCTATTTACCTGCGACTCCACTTTCCAGGAGCTATGAACCTGCACTCCAAGGTCTCTTTGTTCAGCAACACTCCCTAGGACCTTACCATTAAGTGTATAAGTCCTGCTAAGATTTGCTTTCCCAAAATGCAGCACCTCGCATTTATCTCCATCTGCCACTTCTCAGCCCATTGGCCCATTTGATCAAGATCCTGTTGTAATCTGAGGTAACCCTCTTCGCTGTCCATTACACCTCCAATTTTGGTATCATCTGCAAACTTACTAACTGTACCTCTTATGCTCACATCCAAATCAGTTATGTAAATGACAAAAGGTAGAGGACCCAGCACCGATCCTTGTGGAACTCCACTGGTCACAGGCCTCCAGTCTGAAAAACAACCCTCCACCACCACCCTCTGTCTTCTACTTTTGAGCCAGTTCTGTATCCAAATGGCTAGGTCTCCCTGTATTCCATGAGATCTAACCTTGCTAATCAGTCTCCCATGGGGAACCTCGTCAAACATCTTACTGAACTCCATATTGATCACATCTACTGCTCTGCCCTCATCAATCTTCTTTGTTACTTCATCAAAAAACTCAATCAAGTTTGTGAGACATGATTTCCCACGCACAAAGCTATGTGTCCTTGCCTTTTTAAATACATGTACATCCTGTCCCTCAGGATTCCCTCCAACAACTTGCCCACCACTGAGGTCAGGCTCACCGGTCTACAGTTCCCTGGCTTGTCTTTACCGCCCTTCTTAAACAGTGGCACCACATTTGCCAACCTCCAGTCTTCCGGCACCTCACCTGTGACTATCGATGATACAAATATCTCAGCAAGAGGCCAAGCAATCACTTCTCTGGTTTCCCACAGAGTTCTCGGGTACACCTGATCAGGTCCTGGGGATTTATCCACCTTTAACCATTTCAAGACATCCAGCACTTACTCCTCTGTAATCTGGACATTTTGCAAGATGTCACCATCTATTTCCCTACAGTCTATATCTTCCATATCCTTTTCCACAGTAAATACTGATGCAAAATATTCATTTAGTATCTCCCCCATTTTCTGTGGCTTCACATAAAGGCCGCCTTGCTGATCTTTGAGGGACCCTATTCTCTCCCTCGTTACCCTTTTGTCCTTAATATATTTGTAAAAACCCTTTGGATTCTCCTTAATTTTATTTGCCAAAGCTTTCTCATGTCCCCTTTTATACTTTTCCAAGGATTCACTCGATCTATCCTGTCTATACCCTACATATGCTTCCTTCTTTTTCTTAACCAAACCCCCAATTTCTTTAGTCATCCAGCATTCTCGGTACCTACCAGCCTTCTCTTTCACCCTGGCAGGAATATACTTTCTCTGGATACTTGTTATCTCTTTTCTGAAGGCTTCCAATTTTCCAGCCGTCCAGCAGAGGTACACCAACCTGATACTGGGGTGGCAGGACTGGCGAATGAGGAGAGTTTAGTGAATAAAGGTGCAGTCGAGCCAGTGTTTTGGAAGATGAAAGGGGATCTGATTGAAATGCATAAAATTCTAACAGGGCTGGGCAGACTTGATGTAGGAAAGATGTTTACCTGGTTGTGGAGCCTAGAACCAGGGTACATAATCTCAGGATATAGGGTAGACCAGTTAAGGCTTAATTGAAAAACAATTTCTGCACTTGAAAGGTAGTGAACCTATAGAATTCTCTACCATGAAGGCTGTGGAAGCCAAGTCATTGAATGTATTCAAGAAAGAAATTGATGGATTTTTAGGTTTTAAAAGCATCAGAAGGTATGAGGAGAAAGTAGGAAAATAGCATTGAGATAGAGGGTCAGCCATATTGAATGGAGGAGCAGGCTTGATGGATTGATTGGCCTACTCCTGCACCTAGTTTTATAATTCTATTTTTATATAACAACATCTGCAAAGAAAAATAAAATTAAGGGTTTTACCGAAAACCTTAAAGTGTGTTTTATCCTTTGAGACAATTCCAGATCTGCTGTGTATCTCCAGTATCAACTGTATTTGCTTGAGTTTGTAATTGGGGATTTTAAAAACATCTTATTTGATCTAAAATATGAGAAGATTAGTTTCCAAATGGCTACATAATGAATTGATTAAATGGCATACTCAACAAAATCATCACTATAACAAAGGAAACCTGGAGACCTGTCATGTCAGCAACTTCTTTCAGTTGATTTTGCTCTTTTAAACTTTAGCTTAAATACAATGCATTGAAACGTGTGACATAATGAATTCTGAAGCTCCAGAATCACATACGTTATTTTCAGTTTCTACCAGTTTCAGACAGATGGTAAGTATTTGAAGTGGCAGATAATTCAAGCGATTGAGTGATTGTTTCCCACCCAGAAGGTTCGACCTGTTCCTCAACCTGTTTGTCTCAGTTGAGAGCATTTCATCAATTTTCAACAGAGCAGTTAGTTGGTGTACAATACAGAAGCTTAATTCTGTAATATAAAACTCTGAGAAAAAAAACTGTCTCGATCATTACAAATAATCTCACTTTATTTGTCTTTTTATTTCTTTGGGAAATTTTGAAGACTTATCTGAGGTCAACTCATAAGATTAGATTAGATTACTTTAGATTAGATTAGATTACTTACAGTGTGGAAACAGGCCCTTCGGCCCAACAAGTCCACACCGCCCCGCCAAAGCGCAACCCACCCATACCCCTACATCTACCCCTTACCTAACACTACGGGCAATTTAGCATGGCCAATTCACCTGACCTGCACATCTTTGGACTGTGGGAGGAAACCGGAGCACCCGGAGGAAACCCACGCAGACACTGGGAGAACGTGCAAACTCCACACAGTCAGTCGCTTATAACTTGCTTATCTTCAGCAGGAACTCTTTTTAAGAACAGGTTCACAGAGCATAACCTTGATATTGAAAAAAGACATTTACAGAGGATTGTTAAGATCATAAAAAGAGGAAGAAACTGCTTCCAGTGGCAGCAAGAAAAGAAGCCAGAGGAAAGAAGATCAATCAATTGAAGGAAATACAATCAAGCAAGATGAGAATTTTACTTACAAGTTATTTATAAGAGATGTTATGATTTGGAGTACACTGTCCCATACAGTAGGGGAAGCAGAATCAATAATAACATTCAAAAGAGAATTGGATAACTATTTGAAGGGGAAAAATGCCAGACTATTGAGAGGGGATAGGGCCAAACTTCTTGGGTAGGGAAAAGTCATTCAATCATTTGAACTATCTGCTATTTGAAATATTTACCATTTGTCTGAGACAAGTGGAAAAAAGGCAGGGGAGTGAGATTAATTGGCTAACTTACTCAAGGTGACTCAAATAGCTCCCTTCTGTGCCTCTGTTTCACATGAATTATAATTCCATGAATCAATGCTTTATAATTCTGTCACATTTAACCACAAAGCAATAATTTTTATTCTCGGGTTAGGTGTACAAAGCAAGAAAATTCACAGCTCAGGGAATACAATTTTTTTTAAATAGTCAGCATCATTCCCAATTTTAAGTTCTACATGTGGTGGGGTGGGAGCGAAATGGATTGGAAGACAGGCCAGGGAACCCTAGCTGAGTCAAACAGACCACCAGTTCTCAAGGTGGGTTGGGTGGAAGACCTGCTTAGGACTACAGCACTGTGGTTAAAGTAAAATATAAAATACTTCTGCTACCCTCACCCCTCACCCCCACATACCCTATATGTCCCAACAATTCTCATTAGGAATCCTAAAAACTTAATTTATTTCTTTTGGCCCCATCTACTCATCCTCTTCCTCCTCAAATCCCCTACTTATATTCCCCATGGCCCCACGTCATCTTTAAGCCGACTTAGTGCCTACTTCCATCTACCAATCTTGCCCCTTTAATCGACTATACTAACTAAGCAAATTTCCATGAGGACCCATGCAGGTGAAAAACAAATAAAGTTATTTGACTTTAATTCTACATTGCAGATTACAGTCTTTAGAAAGAAGCACTTTCATTCTTAAAAGTAGATTTTGACAGGGAGTGACAGTTCTTGACAGTTACTGAGAGGTTGACACTTCTTGACAACGCTTTACGGGTCAACATTTCCTGAGAGTTCAACAATTCATGACACTTCTTGACAATCTAGTAGGAGAGACTAGGACCCAAGGGCACCGCCACTGATTGAAGGAGTGACCCTTTTGAACTGAGATGAGGATGTTTTTTTTTAGCCAAAGGATAGTTAGTGTGGGGAACTCATTGGTGTAAAAGGCTGTGGAAGCCAAATCATTAAGTGTATATAAGATGTGGAGGTGCCGGTGTTGAACTGGGTGGACAAAGTTAAAAATCACACCACACCAGGTTACAGTCCAACAGGTTTATTTGGAAGTACAAGCTTTTAGAGAGCTGCTCTTTCATCAGGTAGCTATCTGATGAAGGAGCAGTGCTCCAAAAGCTTGTATGTCCAAATGAACCCATTGGACTATAACCTGGTGTTGAGTATATTCAAGACAGAGAGAGAGAGGTTCCTGTTTGGTAAAAGGATAAAGGATTACAGGAGAAAGCAAGAGAATGGGTTGAGACACATTTCAGCCATGACTGAATGGTGGAGCAGATTCGATGGGTCAAATGGCCTAATTCTGCCTTATGGTCTCATTTCTTCCTTGACCAGCCATGGAAACATGGCAGTGATGTGCTCCTAACTCTAATCTGGTTAACGTGTGCATCAAGCTGACTATCTGAGCTAGGGATGGTGTGGGAGGCAACCTTGCCAATGCATTCTCTGAGGACTATGCCTTATTCCTCGAAAGTGGAGAAACAGATGTGTTGTGGTACCAGCCTTTTCATGGCCAGAACTGTGTAGATTTCACTGGTGCCTCTAGGATATAAAATTAAAAATGTATTGTAAATAAGAGGCAAAAAGTTGAATGTGTAAGTGTACAAATACAGTGGTGGTAATGGCAGAGTAGCACAGCATTGGACAATGTTTCTTATCTGATTGTTGGGACATGGAAATTTTAGCATCACTTCAAGAGAAGTCTCAATCCTCATCAGCCAGTACTAGGATCATCTCCTGTGAGGAGCCGAATTTTGCATGCTGCATCATCCAAATTGGTTCTCTCTATCCTATTATGGGATGTTTTCTCTTGGAATGAGACAACTGGTGCAGGTGAGGGCAAGTTGATGAGTTGTCTCAGTTGAATGCAGAGACCATGTAGAGTCAGTTGTCTGGTGAGTTGGGGTGACTGAGTGAGTGAATAAGAGGGGAGACATTGTATGCAATACTGAGTGTGGTAGACCATTAGCCATGGCAATGGAATAAAGATGGTTGCATTTAGCACCTTGTGGACTACTGCCTTTTATTTTGCTAACACCAAGGATCCTGAGATATTTCGGTAGTGGTGAGCACTTCTGGCTACAGTCAGTGGCATATCGAGCTAGCATAGGATAGCAGGTGCCCCATAGGGGCATGGTAGGTGGTTACTGAGGTGACTTTGGGATGATAATATTAAAAAATCCATTAAGCCTCATGGAGAGAAACCTTCCATGAAACTCAAAGGAAATGACACTTTGCCAAATTCTGGTAAGATTCAGCTATGTATTCCTGCAAATGTCTGCTGCCTATTCCACAGTCGAGTATATTGTTGTTGGACAATTTTCATTTTCTTTTTTAGCTTTATCTATTTTCAGCTTCTGTGAGAAAGAAATAGCCTTTCACCTGAAACCGTAGGTTCATTGGCACCCCATTTCAAGACTCTACCCAAGTTGATACCAGCTGGATTGAAGCAATAACTGACCCAGTGCTATCATTGAGCTGCTACAAATCAATGCATGTGAGGTAAATCAGACCTTTTGACCCAACTTTCTGCCACAATAAAGACTATCTCTGATGTGGCAAAAATATTGGAAGGCATTTGAAATGATAAATTCTGCTCCCAAACTCTGCAGTTCCCAGCTTCTTGAGGGCAGGATTAGGGATGAGCCATAGTTCACATATCCATAGCTCATGGACACAGCTGGCCATTCTAATGAGTGTGAGAAGAAGATTGAAAGAGCTATATTTGCAACCTCCACTCAATCTAGGCCCCTCAATATTCTGTAAGCTTCAATGAGATTCCCCTTTATCTTTCCAAATTTCATCGGGTCCATACCCACAGTCCTCTACTGTTCCTCATGTGATAACCCCTTCATCTACGGGATCATTCTTGTAACCTCTTCTGGACACCCTCCAATGCCAGCACATCCTTACTTAGATATGAGCCCTGAACAGCTTGTAATATTCTGCTCTTGTATTCCAGCACCCTTGAAATTAAGGCTAACATTGTAATTGCCTTTTTGAGTGCCAAGTGTTCCGCTTGCTAGCATTTGGAGGACTGCTGTAGACCAAGCACCAGCACGGATGTCACATTAATGGGGCGATAGTTTCCTACATTCTGTCTCCCTCCTTTATTGAATAAAGATTTGGGTGAAATCTTCCAGTTCTGTAATGATGTGGGCATTTTTGAGAAAATTGGGAAAATAATTTAAGACAGCCATTGAGGAGTTTCTTGATGTTAAAAGTGAGTAGTCCCATTTTCAAAGGTAAGTTCAAAGATAAAAGGGTAGATGGAGATGGCTGCCAAAAGAGTGGAGGTGTAAATTTGACAGTTCTCCAAGGGTAAGGATAATTAAAACTCATGTAGCGCTAAGCATGGCTAGCCTCCCTACCATCAATCTTTGGCTGCTGCAAGAGAGACATGAATTACAAATATGGGAATATGTTTACAAATAATTGTCGCCCATGGTATCTATGTGCTCGCTTCCTCTTTCCCTCTCACTACGTCTAAGTGCATTGCCAGGGTCCACAGCTGAGATGAAGGCAGATAGGAACCTACTAGAGAGAGCTAACAGTGTTAACCTCAGAGTTTTGGTTTGGCAATCCAGGGGCATTTGTGGCTAGAGCCTAAACATGCTGAGTGTGGCTTACCAGAGGCAGGTGCACCCTCCTCACCTTGACTTCCATTGGGCTGACAGTGGCAGCTGGTTGGAGATGGAAGGAAAGTTCTACCACTGCTGGACTGTCCTGAAAGAAGACTTCTAGCTGGCCAGTATGTTGTCCCTCCTCTGCCTGAATGCCTACTGACATTACCCTGACTCTTGTGTGTAAGGAGTACCTGGAGTAAGCTCAAGGTTCCCTAATCCCCTTACCATTAGTACTAGTCACCAATGGCTACAGCAAAAGAATGCAACTTTGTGCACATATCCAGTAGGCAATGAGTGTTCTGGACCTCGATCTCCATTGCAGCTGTGACCTGTCCAGGCACTTGCATGCCAGAAGCAGCATGGTACAAACAGTATTGGTGTAGTCCTGCAATCATTGTGTCAATTTGCCAAGTGCCTCTGACAAATCTGCCTAATTTTCTCTGTCTGATTCTGCACTTCTGTGAAGTTCTGAATTGTCAACACTGTGGGCTTCTCTCCTGCCTGTGGCTGAGCTGGTGCTTGGTCTACAGCAGTCCTCCAAATGCCAGCAAGAGGAACACATGGCACTCAAAAAAGGCAATTACAATATTAGCATTAATTTCAAGGGTGCTGGAATACAAGAGCAGAAATGTACTGCTGCTGCTGCATAAGGCTCAGGTCAGACCGCTTTTGGAATATTACGAGCTGTTCGGGGCCCATATCTAAGTAAGGATGTGCTGGCATTGGAGGGTGTCCAGAAGAGGTTACAAGAAAACATAGCGAACTAAGGTACCTGAGAATGTGGGGTTAGTGTTATGCCCAGACCAGAAAAGTTTTTATAAAACCCTGAAGAGGTTACTTAAAGTGGAGTACAAAGAAAAAGCAACTGTATTTCTAAGTTAAAGGTTGAAGTTACATTAAAATTGCTATATAAAAGCAAGATGTTATTGAAATTATGCTTAAATTGTTGATTACTTCTGAATGCAATCTGCTGTCCTTGGGTAGAATCTTATGTCCTCGAAGAAAAATCATGGGACAAGAGAGTCTAAGATCCCTGACTTGGACTTGCTAGCAGTGCATAGTGCAGATCAATTTTTTTGGAAATCAACAACATTAATATTTGCAAAGCAACAAATAAGGAGCTATGAGACAGAGCTGAAGTGCACAATTATCACCGTCTTTGACACAGTTTTCATCAAATCTGAATCTTTTCCGATTTAACTACCTGTATTCCAATATTTAAATTCAGTCACCAAAAAAACTTCCTCATTATCCCCAACATAACCTTTAATAAGTTTTACAGGAAATAATTAAGAGCAAATGAATTTGTGGAAAGGGCTGTAAGATAGACAGTTAGCATCATATGACATTCACAGCAAACTTAGTTTTCTTTTTTTAAAATTGTAAAACATTTTAGGAGAAGACAAGGAATAATTTGGCATTTTCAATAAATAACTGCACAGAAGATTTGACAAAGCACTTTATGAAATTCATGAAATGTAGCTTTGCTTCTACATCAGAAATACAGATCATCACCTTTATTTAAAATGAATCCCTTTGGTCTGTTCATTAATTAACTGCCTCAGTTTTTGAATTTCAAACCTGCGTCTGCTGCAACCCTCTAGAGATTGTTTTGGTTGCCCAAACTACGTGAAAGATTAGTCAGAAAGCTCAGCTAAAGACCTTGAAACCTCACATTGATATTTATCAGGCCAGATAAGAAACATTGTACTGTTAGAAGTTTGAAAACATGAATATTCTAAATTCTGATTTAAAACTAATTTGGAATTCTTGCTCCCTCAGGGGCTTCAGTTGGCTCCAATTGCCTGAAGCAATGGTTGATTGACAGGGGAACTTTCAGAGTCTAAAAAGAAAATTGGATATTGACAGACTAGTACATTAAGGAAAAATTAGCTCCTGATTGGTAATGACCTATAAGGGAGAAAGTTATTAGCATCTGTTTCCCATATGAATGCAAACACCTGTCAAACAAAATTATTTTCCTTTTGAAACTCCACATTTTTGCTTTTAATTTGTCAAAAGAATTGTGCTGCTGAATGACAATCAGGCATAATAGGTCTAAACTGATGCCTTTTACACATATATGAAGTATGACAAGCTTTTGTTTATTTATCTTTCTATATACAAGGGACAAAATCATGCTGGACATTGCAGATGTTGACTTAAAGGCAGAACCAGAAGGAAATTTGGATATGTGGGTTTTGAGTCAGTTGTTCAAAGGCTGTCTTCATCCAACAGGCAGCTACGTGTAGCTAATTTGAATAATTAAGTGCTCAACTGGGGCACAATGGCACACTTGCCTCACAGTGCCAGGCATACTTAAACCTGGAGGAAATAAAGGTATCTATGAAGGTTGCAATAGGAGATAAACTGAAGCATGGGTGCACTCCAGTGATGATACGGAGAGTAGAAAATATTGTCTTTGTGGTATTGCAGCTAAATCACAGGAAGGTGGACAGGATAATATCGGCCAGGTTATTAATCACCTTTGCCAAAGAGAGCCAAGATCTTGGTGAAGGACATACTGCAGAAGATGCAAATGAAGAATTCACAAATGTGACCTGAACAGGCACCAGGTGTATCATGCAAGAACAGGAAGACAAAGCATAGAAAATGTAACCTTCAAAAAGAGAGAGAAAAGATTGACGAGGTAATACTGGCTACAATATAAATAGACTTAATATACTCTTTCTGGTAAAAGTTAAAACATAACAGCAAAGTCAGTACCATCTCTATTAGATATCTTAGAACATAGAACATAGAACATTACAGTGCAGTACAGACTCTTCATCCCTCGATGTTGCACTGAACTGTGGAACCAATCTCAAGCCCATCTAACCTACACTATTCCATTCTCGTCCACATGCCTATCCAATGACCATTTAAATACCCTTAAATTTGGCAAGTCTACTACTGATGCAGGCAGGGCGTTCCACACCCATACTACTCTCTGAGTAAAGAAACCACCTCTGACATCTGACCTATATCTATCACCCCTCAACTTAAAGCTATGTCCCCTCATGTAGCCATCGCCATCCGAGGGAAAAAGTTCTCACTGGCCACCCCATCTAACCCTCTGATTATCTTATATGTCTCAATTAAGTCACCTCTCAACCTTCTTATTTCTAACGAAAACAGCATCAAGTCCATCAGCCTTTCCTCATAAGACCTTCCCTCCATACCAGGCAACATCCTAGTAAATGTCCTCTGAACCTTTTCCAAAGCTTCCAATTCCTTCCCATAATGCGGTGACCAGAACTTTACGCAATACTCCAAATGTGGCCGCACCAGAGTTTTGTACAGCTGCAGCATGATCTCATGGTTCCAAAACTCAATCCCTCTACCAATAAAAGTTAACACACTTCTTAACAACCCTATCAACTTGGGTGGCAACTTTCAAGGATCTATGTATCTGGACACAAAGATTTCTCTGTTCATCTACACTCCCAAGAATCTTACCAATAGACCAATACTTTGCATTCCTTTTACTCCTCCCAAAGTGAATCACCTCACACTTTTCCACATTAAACTCCATTTGCCACCTCTCAGTCCAACTCTGCAGCTTATCTATGTCTCTCTATAACCGACAACATTCTTGGTCACTATCCAAAACTCTACCGACCTTACTGTCATCCGCAAATTTACTAACCTATCCTTCTATGCCCTCATTCACGTCATTTATATAAATGACAAACAACAGTGGACCCAAAACAGATCCTTGTTGTACCCCACTTGTAGCTGAACTCCAGGATGAATATTTCCCATAATTCACCACCCTCTGTCTTCTTTCAGCTAGCCAATTTCTGATCCAAACCGCTAAATCACCTTCAATCCCATGCCTCTGTTTTTTTGTGCAATAGCTTACTGTGGGGAACCTTAAACAATTTATTGAAATCTATATGCACCACATCAACCACTTTACCCTCATCCACCTGTTTGGTCACCTTTTCAAAGAACCCAATAAGGTTTGTGAGGCACAGCCGACCCTTCACAAAACCATTTTGACTATCCCTAATCAAATTATTCCTCTCCAGATGATTATAAATCCGCTCTCTTATAACCCTTTCCAACACTCTACCCATAACTGAAGTAAGCTCACAGGTCTATAATTTCCAGGTTTGTCTCTACTCCCCTTCTTGAACAAGGGAACAACATTTGCTATCCTCCAGTCTCCTGGCAGTATTCCTATAGACAATAATGAGATAAAGATCAAAGCCAAAGCTCAGCAATTTTCTCCCTGGCTTCCCAGAGAATCCTAGGATAAATCCCATCCGGCTCAAGGGACTTATCTATTTTTACACTTTCCAGAATTGCTAACACCTCCTCCTTATGCACTTCAATCCCATCTAGTCTAGAAGCCTATATCTCAGTATTGTCCTCGACCACTTTGTCTATTTCTAGTGTGAATACTGATGAAAAGTTTTCATTTTGCACTTCCTCTATCTCTTCTGACTCCATGCACAACTTTCCACTAATATGCTTGATTGGCTCTAATCTTACTCTAGTCATTCTTTTATTCTTGATATTGCTATAGATAGCCTTATGGTTTTCCTTGATCCTATCTGCCAATGACTTCTCATGCTCACTCCTGGCTCTTCTTAACTCTCTCTTTAGGTCTTTCCTGGCTAACCTGTAACTAATATCTTAGCAGAGTGATGGCATTGTCCATGATGAATCTTGAATGGGACTGAAACTCTACAGTAACAATACCACCTATTGAAATCACGTTTTAATCTTGTAATGTGCACAAGGAAAATAATATTTACAAATGCATTTCAAAGAGAATGAGATTTGAGTAACTAAAGTGCAAAAATTCCATTTTCATAATTTAATATCCACTGCTGTGTGCGAGTTACAGAATTTGATTAACAAAGTTAATTACATCAATGAATGTGATCTTGAGCAAGTGCCACAAATCGATTTTGGTTTATGACAATAAATGTTCTGATAAAAGGTCCTTGGACTTGAAAATTTAACTTTGTTTCTCTTCACAGATGCTGCCTGATTTGCTGACTTGCCTGAGCTTTTCCAGCAAATACATTCGAAATGTTAAATTCAAACTGACTTGTTTACACTTGGCTTGAAAGTCAAACTCTAAATGTTCGATAATGCATTTTATGTTTCATGAGATACAAGCTCCAGAACCAGGATCAGAATTTGCAGCTGTTTATTTCAAATGATTCCTGGAGTTAACTTGGAGTTAATCCATGCCCCTGTGTGAGAAATTATTAAACTTAACCCTTTTGTAATCTTTATAAGACTGACCACAGTGACACGAGGAAGTGTTGACTGGGATTTCTTGAACCAGCTGACTTGATATAAAAATAGAAAATGCTTGAAATATTTGGACAGTCAGGCAGTGTTTGTGGGGAAAGAAGCAAAGTTAACATTTCAGATTGATCGTTTTTGGTTTTTATAAGGCTGTGAGGACAAGTGTAAGACCACTCAATAATTATCATGATGCTCATGAAGTGCTAGTTAAAAATTGAGTGTTCAAATCCAATTGCACAAATTGTAAAAATACAATTCCATATATCTGGAACAAGGAATTGAGAACTGCAAAATTCTTTGTTAATCTGGTTCACTCATATCATTCAGGGAAGTGAAGCTGTTATCCTTATCTGATCTTGTCTATATCTCATTCCAGTTCCACATCATGTGCCTGGCTGCAGTACCTTCAGGGTAACTAAAGATGGGCAAAAAATGCTCCTTTGCTAATGTTTCCTACAGACTAAGAAAAAAAATATTGAATCAAAATAGGTGAACTTATCCATGGCCATCCCACAGGTCATATCATCAGCCACAGATAAAAACAAAAGAGCAAAATTAGTGTTAAAAAAGTGCTAAAATTATACTGTCAGCTGTTTCATCAGTTATAGGATAAATTCTGAATCCAACTACAGTTTCTAATATATTCCCCATGCATTAATGGTGACCCGAAGTCAAATTGAATATTGCATGCCCTGGTCAAGCATGGTATATTTCCCATGGGAACATTTATATTAATAGAAAATTCTAACTTCTATAATAGATCTCTGTCATACTCTGAGAGGTTGTTCAAGTTGTTCATTTAATTAAATCCACCAAATTGTTGAAACCTGATTAGGTCAATGAGATGTGCTACAACATTAGCTAGTACAATACAGAATGTCACATTTCTATATTTTCTGGTTGTAAACTATGGCTATTTAAAGATTATAAAATACTTGTGAAGTTCCAATACTTTATACTTTACAAGTAGCCAATCCCAATTCCATTTGTAAACTATCAGAAAATTCAATTTTGAAAATAAGTATAGTAATTTAAGTTGCTTATAAATGAACATACCAATTTAAGATGCTTGTTAGTACTGATAGCTAGCCCATGTCCTAAATTAAATAAAAGGAAAACCCACATTGTTAGTATGTAAGCTAGATTTCTGTGAGCTCCTGTGTGCAAGTTTCAGTTGTAATACAACTACAGAATCTATAAATCTTGTCTGTGATAGTTTAAAACTACATTTTACTCTCATTGTATATCAATGAACGAATTTCAATAATATTTCAAAAGCACGCTAAATAAATTCAGATAAGTTCTCAATAACTTCCTTATTCATGCTGCATTAATTTGGAATTGCATAATGGGGCCAGGAAACAATACTTATGTGATATTAACTTAATGATACAATATAGAGTAATCATTCAGGCAAAGATAAACTAACTCGAATATCTTCTTGTTGGATCGGTGTTGTTATAATAATTCCTCATTTCCTAGCTACCAATCTCATAAATGTTTCATTTTCTCAATTTGTGTGGCTGATGTAATTTAATGATGACATTTTTTCTATTTTGACAGTTATTGTAGTGTGAATTCCCTAAAGTTCAAATGTGACTTTTTGTGTCTATTAATCTATCTTTTCATCAAATGTTAACCACAAAGATGCAACCTCACAGCTATTATTAGTCTCAGTCACATGCACAGTGGGATGCCATAATAGTGAACACTTTCATGCCCCATTAAAAATTATGTGTAGCAGTGTAGTGTGATTGGTATCAGTTTTGACACAGTGATAGTATTCTCTCCTCTCAGGCAGAAATTCATAGGTTCAAAACCTACTGCAATACAGCAACTTGAGTCAATAGCTGATCCTAATACTAATCTGCAGAAGTGAGGGAATGCTGCACTGTTATAGGTGCTGTCTATGGGGTGAAATGTAAGACTAAGGTCCTGTCTGCTCTCCTGGCTACATGCAAATAATTAAATAGCATTATTTGAAGTACTGTCAATATGTTCTTTTGGTGTCCTGGCTAATATTTATCCCATAAACTGTCACTAAACAGGTTATTTGGTCATGCTATGTACAAGTTGATGTTACACTCACATTTTCAGGAGCAATAAATGTTGGCCTTGCCCATGATGCCTAAATCCAATGAAAGAATAAAAACAATGTCTCCAACAGTTAATATAGGTTTGAAGTGCTTTGGGATGTCAAGAACATTTTTTAAAAATTCATTGTACTTTTAAACAAGGTTTTATCGTCATCTTTCCAAAGCAACAGAAACAGATACACTTTAGTTCGTGTGGATTTGACAAAACAGCCTCAGTAGCTCCCTCCAATGCGACAGGTATTGTGTTAGACAAGCAGGAGGCTGAAAGAACACAGCAGGCCAGGCAGCATCAGAAGGTGGCGAAGACGACGTCTTGGGGGTGAGTATAAGGGGGAGCTGCAGCTAAAGGGAGTGGTGGGGGCAAGTGGTGAAGTGGGGATAGGTGAAGACAGGTAGAGAGTACGGCCTGGTTGGTCAATGGGAGGAATGAATCCGCTAGGTGGCTGGGAGGAGTGGAAGGGAGAAGGAGGGGCTGGAAAGGAAGTCAAGGGATGGGAAGGGAGGTTTTTGAAATTGGAGAACTCAATGTTGTGTCCTCCAGGCTGTAGGCTGCCCAGGCGGAAGATGAGCTGTTGTTCATCCAATTTGTGGTTTGGTTCGTTGTGGCAATGGAGGAGGCCAAGGATGGTCATGGCGGAAAGAGAGTGGGAAGGGGAATTAAAATGGGCAGTGACAGGAAGGTCTGGCCAGCCACTGCTGTCCCAGATACAATGCTCAGCAAACTGTTCCCTAAGTTTACGTTTGGTAAGATTGTGTTAGCTAGAATTTTAAAATGACTTGCTTAATACCATATTAGAATATATTGTGCTATATTTAATATAGCACGTACTCATTAAATGATGAAAAATAGACTTTAAAGTCTCTCACTGGTTTCCCTAATAGCTCAGCTGGTTTAGGGTGTGAATACCTAATCTTCACAACTCAGAAGGATCTTAAATTCAATTCCTGGTCTATATTGAGTTAACTAATCTTAACCAGGTCAGCTTGAGGGCATTCTATCATTGTGCCTGAGGTCCAAAGACTTGAGCAAGATATTCACAATCCAGTGATCCTTACTGAAGGTGGCTATTAGATGCAAATTGGACCAGGCTGTATTCTGTTACCATCAATCATCAAAGATTTTAGCAAGAGTGATGCATTAAGAATACTCATTTGTCTCAAAGCAAACAGCATTTAGAGCTAATGGTCAATTGTGCTCAATAAACAGTTTAAACCTTGAAGAGGAAAGGGATGTCAATGACAGCAAGGAAAATCTCCCCCACAACACCTCCCCCCCCACCCCACCCAAACAACTTGTGCCTTTGTGAGAAAGTTGGAAATATCATGCAAGAGCAACAGTGAGGATCATTTAGACATTGAAGCAAGAAGTCTCATTTTCCAACAAAGTATTGAACAATGAGATTCTCAAGAGCTAACAGTGAGAGGTCTATTATTAGACATTAGCATGCATTAACATCTCAGAGACGTTAAGTGGCAACTCTAGCTTACCACTTTAGCCTTTGGGTCTCCATCATGGATAGCAGGCAACATAAGCTCAGGCACACCAACAGGCAGTGACATCCACAAATATTGGCATCGGACATAAAGCAGTCTGACCGCATCATGGTAGCACATTCATTTCTAATATTGTTCTGCACTTCTGCTACCAGGACATTTTGTAGGCAGGTTAAGCACTCAGCTCATGGATTAGACTAGGGTGCATCTCAGGGCTCCTCTCCTGCTCCCTTGCTACTCATTTATTTTGCTCCTTGCCGCTTGCTTCACCATGCTTTATCTTGAAATACCTTGCCTCTTTGGGTTTTGCTCCCTCAGCTACAGACTAAGTACTTCTGCTTTGCCTCGCTGTTTATTTCAGGCACAAAGCCAGGCATCATTTCATGGCTTTCAGCAGTCATTAGTCAAAAGGCTGGACATGTTGCTCTTACCATCCCAGATCAATCTCACATCTGCACTACATGTGCCAGCAGTCTATTTGACAAATACACTGTATGAACATCAACCAAATGGCCATATCTCAAAGTCTAGGTGGAGCAGTCCTCAGTCAAGTCAAGGGAGACACCCTCCAGTCAGGAGCTCTGGGCAGTGTATGTCAATGGCAGGCTCCAGTATCAGTACAGGAACTTGGGCATTGTCAGTCAGTCACTTGGGAGTGCGCACTTTGACAGTCTGGGGAATAGGCCACGGTCAGCACAACCAGTCCAGAGAGCCATGGGATGTCAGTTCAGGGAACTGCATGGTGATTGGTTAGGGGTCCTATAAGTTATCAGTAGGGGCTGTCCATCCAAATCACTCAAATGAGTGGGCCATGGTCAATCCTGGGAATCTGTCTGCTAAAATCTGGGTGAGGGCTTCATCAGGGGCTACTGCTGTGGGGGTGGGGATCTGGAGGACTCAATCTTGGGAACTAAGATCAGCATTCTAGGAAGCAGATGGGATAATAATCATGAAATGAGGTTAACTCAATATTTGACTGTGAGGGAGATGATGGAGCATGGGAGGGAAAGGGGTAAGGAGCAAGGGAAGGTCAGGCAGTCAGCCTCACCCTGGTTTCAATGGGGGTTGGTACACTAACATGTCTGGCATGATGACTCAATACGTTTAGGACTCAGGAGGTAAAGTGCAGAGATGAACAGTTAAATGAATGAGTTGATAATGAAAGTAGGGAAGATCAAAGGTGACATGGTTAACAGGGAGATCCATTGAAAAGGGAATATGAACATTTGGTGAAGACCCAGATTGAGAGGCTTTCTATTAGACTCACTGCATAAAGCATGGCATCTGTCTCTTTCCTTTCCAGTTATGATCCAAACATCAAGTTTGCAAGGGGAAATGGCTGCTGTCACACTGAGTGAATCATTGAATCATCGAGTTATACAGCATGGAAACAGATGCTTCAGTGAGAAACGGGGCTCCACTTTCATGCACTGTGAGATCCTTCAAAGGGCAAAAGCAGCAAAGACACCCAAAAGATACAAGTCAAAAGAGTAAACGTCAGGCACCCCACCACCAATCTTGGCTCTCTCTATGTGCAACATTTTTTTTCTGGAATGAGACAAAGGAAGGATTTGAGTGAGATGGAAGTGGCTGTTACAACTGGTTTAGGTGGTGAGTTGGCGTGATTGAGTGATTGGGCAATACAGAGGCCATGCAGGATTAGTGCTGGGGGAGGTTGGGGTGAATAACAGTGAGTGAGGGAAGATGCTGCATGAAATAGTGAAAGTGGTAGATCTTGAGAGCTTTGGTGGGAGGTGGGTACAGTAGTAGAGGTGGTGAGAGTGTTAGTACCAGAGAAAAGATGGTGGCACTTCCCAGCACAGAATGGAGAATGTTATTGACTTTGTTGAGGCATTGCTAGGCATTCCTCCAGACCATATATACCACACCGAGCTGGGTGATAACCTCAGGCCAGGCCATCAGGGTCTTGTGTCAAAGCCTCCTCTGCCAGTCCTGGAGGAAGAGGACTGAACTACTGAACTATCAGCCTCATCTCATCATCATGGCTGTCTTTCAAAAAGTGCACACTCCACTCCAGCCTTTTTGGATATATAAATAAATATAAATAAAACAAAGGACTGAGGATAGAACATAGAATATCAAACATTACAGCAGCCCTTGATGTTGCACCAACCTGTGGAACCAATCTGAAGCCCATCTAACCTACACTATTCCATTATCATCCATATGTTTATCCAATGACCATTTAAACGTCCTTAAAGTTGATGAGTCTACTATTGTTGCAGGCAGGGCATTCCATGCCCTTACTACTCTCTGAGTAAAGAACCTACCTCTGACATCTAGAACATAGAACATAGAACAGTACAGCACAGAACAGGCCCTTCAGCCCACTATGTTGTGTTGACCATTGATCCTCATGTAAGGTAAATCTAATTTATGAACTCTCAAATTTCTGTGACCATATGCATGTCCAGCAGTGTCTTAAATGTCCCCAATGACCTTGCTTCCACACTGCTGCTGGCAGCGCATTCCATGCTCTCACAACTCTCTGTGTAAAGAACCTGCCTCTGACATCCCCTCTATACTTTCCGCCAAACAGCTTAAAACTATGACCCCTCATGTTAACAATTTCTGCATTGGGAAAAAGTCTCTGGCTATCAACTCTATCTATGCCTCTCATTATCTTGTACAACTCAACTAGGTCCCCTTTCTTCCTTCTTTTTTCCAATGAAAAAAGTTCGAGCTCAGTCAACCTCTCTTCGTAAGATAAGCCCTCCATTCCAGGCAGAATCTTGGAAACCTCCTCTGAACCCTCTCCACATAGGGCGACCAGAACTGGACACAGTATTCCAAATGCAGTCTAACCAAAGTTTTATAGAGCTGTAACAAGATCTCGTGGCTCTTAAACTCAATCCCCCTGTTAATGAAAGCCAAAACACCATATACTTTCTTAACAACCCTGTCCACTTGGGTGGTAATTTTAATGGATCTATGTACCTGCACACCAAGATCCTGCTGTTCCTCCACACTGCCAAGAATCCTGTCTTTAATTCTGTACTCAACTTTCAAGTTCGACCTTCCAAAATACATCACTTCACAACTATTCAGGTTGAACTCCATCTGCCACCTCTCAGCCCATCTCTGCATCCTGTCAATGTCACACTGCAGCCTACAACAGTCCTCTATACTGTCAATGACACCTCCAACCTTTGTGTCATCTGCAAACTTGCTAACCCATCCTTCAATCTCCTCATCCAAGTCATTAATAAAAATTACAAAGAGTAGAGGCCCAAGAACAGAGCCCTGTGGAACACCACTCACCACTGACTTCCAGGCAGAATACTTTCTTTCCACTACCACTCGCTGTCTTCTGTCGACCAGCCAATTCTGTATCCAGACAGCTAAATTTCCCTGTATCCCATTCCTCCTGACCTTCTGAATGAACCTACCATGGGGAACCTTATCAAACGCCTTGCTGAAGTCCGTATACACCACATCCACCATTCGACCCTCATCAACTTGTCTAGTAACATCCTCAAAGAACTTTATAACTATCAGCCCTCAATTTAAAGCTATGTCCCCTTGTCCTAGCCATCACCATCTAAAGAAAAAGGCTCTCACTGTCCACCCTATCTAATCCTCTTATCATCTTGTCTGTCTCAATTAAGTCACCTCATAACCTTCGTCTCTCTAATGAAAAGAGCCTCAAATCCCTCATAGGACCTTCCCGTCATAGCAGGCAGCAGCCTAGTAAGTCTCCTCTGCACTTTTTCCAATGTTTCCAACTCCTTCCTATAATATGGTAACCAGAACTGTACGCAATATTCCAAGTGTAGCTGCACCAGAGTTTTGTACAGTGCAACATGACCACCAAAACTCAGTTCCTCTACCAATAAAAGCTAACACACTGTGTAACCTTCTTAACAACTCTAACAACCTGGGTGGCAACTTTCAGAGATCTATGCACAGGACACTGAGATCTCTCTGCTCATCCACACTAGCAGGTATCTTATCATTAGCCCAGTACTGTGCATTCCTGTTACTTCTTCCAAAGTGAATCTCCTCACACTTTTCTGCATTAAACTACATTTGCCATCTTTCAGCTCAGTTCTGCAGCTTATCTATGTCCCTCTGTAACCTGCAACATCTTTCCACACTATCCACAACTCCACTGACTTTCGTATCATCCACAAATTTATGAAGCCATCCTTCCATTCCCTCATCCAGGTCGTTTATAAAAATGATAAATAGCAGTGGCACCAAAACAGATCCTTCTGGTACATCATGAGTAACTGAACTCCAGGATGAACATTTCCCATCAACCATAACACCCTGTCTTCTTTCAGATAGCCAATGTTTGATCCAAACTGCTAAATCACCCTCAATCCCATGCCTCTGTATTTTCTGCAATAGCCTACCATGGGGAACCTTATAAAATACATTACTGAAACCCATATACACCACATCAACTAATTTAGTTTATCCACCTCTTTAATCACCTTCTGAAAGAACCAATAAGATTTGTGAGGTACAACCTACCCTTCACAAAACCACGTTGATTATCCCTAATCAAATTATTATTTTCGAGATGATTATAAATCCTATCTTTCATAAGCCTTTCCAACACTCTACCCACAACCGAAGTAAGGCTCACTGGTCTATAATTACCAGGGTTATCTCTACTCCCCTTCTTGTCAAGGGAACAACATTTGCTATCCTCCAGTTGTCTGGCATTATTTCTTAGGCAATGATGACATAAAGATTAAAGCTGAAGGCTCTGCAATCTCCTCCCTGGCTTCCCAGAGAATCCTAGGATAAATCCCATCCGACCCAGGGGACTTATCTATTTTCACACTTTCCAGAATTGCTAACACTTGCTCCTTATGAACCTCAATCCCATCTAGTCTAATAGCTTGCATCTCCGTATTCTCCTCAACCACATTGTCTTTTTCCTATGTGAATACTGACTATGTGAATACTCACTGTCACCAAAGTGCTCACCTTCAAATCTACCACCTGGCCTAGTTCATTACTCAGTACCAAATCCGATGTGACTTTGCCTCTTGTTGGCCTAGCTACACTATTTCAGGAAGCCCTCTGGCACACATTGGACAAAAACTAACCCATCTAAAGTACTTGAACTATAGCGTTTCCAGTTAATATTTAGAAAGTTAAAGTCCAACAAAACAACTACCCTGTTACTTCGCTACTATCCAGAATCATCTTTGCAATCCTTTCCTCCACATTTCTGGAACTTTTTGGAGGCCTATAGACAATTCCCAACAGGGTAACCTCTCCTTTCCTGTTTCTAATCTCAGCCCATATTACCTCAGTAGAGGAATCGTCATCAAACGTCCTTTCTGCCACTGTAATGCTGTCCTTGATGAACAATGCCACACCTCTCCCTCTTTTATCACTTTCCCTGATCTTACTGAAACATCTAAATCCCGGAACCTGCAATGACCACTCCTGTCCCTGCTCTACCCATGTCTCTGAAACAGCCACAGAATCAAAGTCCCAGATACCAACCCATGCTGCAAATTCACCCACTTTATTCCAGATGCTCCTGGCGTTGAATTAGACGTGCGTCAAACCATCTTCTTGCCTGCTGGTACACTCCTGCAACCTTGAAACCTTATTCATGATCTCATTGCTCTCAACCTCCTGTACACTGGAGCTACAATTCAGGTTCCCATTCCCCTGCTGAATTAGTTTAAATCCTCCCAAACAGCATTAGCGATTTTTTTCCCCCAGGATATTGGTACCCTTCTGGTTCAGGTGCAGACCATCCTGTTTGTAGAGATCTCACCTACCCCAGAATGAGCCCCAATTATCCAGGTATCTGAATGCTCCCTCCTGCACCATCCCTGCAGCCACATACTCAACTGCTCTCTCCCTATCTCACTAGCACGCGGCACATTAGAAGTTGCTGTAGAAACTCAGCAGGTCTGACAGCACTCGCAGAGAGAGAGACAAAGTTAATGTTTCCAGTCCAGTGATCCTCCTTAAGAACCCCTCTGAAGAAACCTTAACGGACTTGAAATGTTAACTCTGTTTCTCTGTCTGCTGCCAAACCTGCTTAGTTTCTACAGTTTATTAACATTTCAACTTCTGTGATTGCTTCAGCCCTTTCAGACTTATGAATACTTAAGTGTTGCATGCTTCAGCCAAGTTGCTTTGTGTGCAAGGACACACATACATCTGCCGCATCTACATATGGTATGCCTCTTAGGTTGCTTTCTTATCACTCATTTATTGCACTTCCTTTGAGGCTCCCAGTATTTCTGGTTTGCATAGCTTTTTTAGTACATTGTAGCTTCAATGAGCAATGACATGTTGTCAAAGCCACTGGTTTGCATAGGCTTTTAGTGTAGACTGAAAGGTAGGCAGCTTGTCAGGCATGGCAGCACGGAACAATGAACGGAGTGAATACAGTGCCACGTGGCACATTGTTGTCAGCGTCACACCGATAGCATGTGCCACCAGTTTACTGAGTAAACACACTGCATATGCTTCAATTAAATGGTCATGTCTGAAAGTCAAAGCAGTTCCTAGTGGGGTGAAAGGAGACTATGATCAGTCAGGGTGTGTCACCACAGTCAGTCAAGCTTCAGAAGGAAGGTCATTGGATACGAAACATTAGTTCTGGTTTGGGGTTTTGCCAGCAAATTGTGATTTTACTTGTTTCAGAAATGGAAGCTGGTTCAATTACAGTACTGGGATTGGCCACAGTCAGAAGCAAAGTTATATTTCAGAATTTGGGGCTGATGACTTGAACGCAGGTAAAGGTTTGAACAGATGATTCACTTTCATGGACAAAAATTATCAAGAAGATGATTTATTGACTGTTTATGAGATGTGGTCAGTTTTTGACAAATTTGGAAGGAATGGGGACAATGCTATGGGAGAGAAAATTCGGGAATTCAGTAGCTTACGTGTAAAACTACAGAAATTTAATTTGGAAATTTGCCAATTTGTATTGGCATTTAAGTTATTAGGCTGTGTTAAAGAATCAAGTATGGACAGGCTTTTAGTTTTGCAGGTCAGAAGTCAGATGACACCAGGTTATAGTCCAACAGATTTATTTGAGATCACAAGCTTTCAGAGCATTGCCCCTTTGTCAGGTGAGGTGACACTCTGAAAACTTATGATTTCAAATAAACCTGTTGGACTATAACCTGGTGTTCTGGATTAGTGGTGCTGGAAAAGCACAACAGTTCAGGCAGCATCTGAGGAGCAGTAAAATCGATGTTTCGGGCAAAAGCCCTTCATCAGGAATAGGGGCAGTGAGCCTGAAGCATGGAGAGATAAGCTAGAGGAGGGTGGGGGTGGGGAGAAAGTAGCATAGAGTACAATGGGTGAGTGGGGGAGGGGATGAAGGTGATAGGTCAGGGAGGGGAGGGTGGAGCGAATAGGTGGAAAAGGAGATAGGCAGGTAGGACAAGTCCGGACAAGTCATGGGGACAGTGCTGAGCTGGAAGTTTGGAACTAGGGTGAGGTGGGGGAAGGGGAAATGAGGAAACTGTTGAAGTCCACATTGATGCCCAGGGGTTGAAGTGTTCCGAGGCGGAAGATGAGGCATTCTTCTTCCAGGCGTCTGGTGGTGAGGGAGCGGCGGTGAAGGAGGCCCAGGATCTCCATGTCCTCAGCAGAGTGGGAGGGGGAGTTGAAATGTTGGGCCACAGGGCGGTGTGGTTGATTAGTGCGGGTGTCCCGGAGATGTTCCCTAAAGCGCTCTGCTAGGAGGCATCCAGTCTCCCCAATGTAGAGGAGACTGCATCGGGAGCAACGGATACAATAAATGATATTAGTGGATGTGCAAGTAAAACTTTGATGGATGTGGAAGGCTCCTTTAGGGCCTTGGATAGAGGTGAGGGAGGAGGTGTGGGCGCAGGTTTTGCAGTTCTTGCGGTGGCAGGGGAAGGTGCCAGGATGGGAGGGTGGGTTGTAGGGGGGGCGTGGACCTGACCAGGTAGTCACGGAGGATGTTGTCGGCTTCTGATCTTGTCCACCGCACTTGAAAAATGTGGTGCTGGAACAACACAGCAGGCCAGGCAGCATCCGAGGAGCAGGAGAATCAACATTTCGGGCATAAGCCCTTCTTCAGGAATGAGGCTGGTGTGCCAAGCGACCATTCCAGAACCTTCTTGCGACCTCCAGAACCACTCAGGCGCCATTGCCCACGTGGCCGCTGAAGCCACCACCCACCACAGTGAACGGTGACGTCACTTCCGCCCCCATCGCCGCATGGATAACAGCCACCACCGACCATGGAGCCTCTGCGATCGCCGCCCAGACAACCGCCTCCACGATCACCAGGAAGACCATCGCCGACAGATACGCGGCTGCCGCGGGATCCATGGCCACCGGGACCAGCGCCGTTTCTGCCTGGCATGCCACTTCCGCCCTGGTGACGTCACTCACCTGCTCAAGGACCATGCTGCCTCCACGTCGATCTCCGCCCCCACGTCAATCTCCACCCCCACGTCGATCTCCGCCCCCACGTCGATCTCCGCCCCCACGTCGATCTCCGCCCCCACGTCGATCTCCACCCCCACGTCGATCTCTGCCCCCACGTCGATCTCCACCCCCACGACCGACTCCACCCCACAACTAACTCCGCCCCCACTCCCAGCACCAGTCCCACACCAGGTCCTAGCTCCCAGCCCTGCCATATTTTCACTATCCCTCCAGACCTCCCCCTCTCTGAGGATGAACGATCAGTCCTCAGCAGAGGCCTCACCTTCATCCCCCTATACTCCCGGATCAATGAGTTCGACACGCAGCTAGATATCGAACATTTCTTCCACCGCCTTCACCTACTCGCCTACTTCTTCAACAAGGACTCTCGCCCACCCTCTGACAACCCATTCTCCCGCCTCTAACACACCCCATCCATCTGGACACCCCGTGCTGGCCTCTTACCCGCCCTCGATCTCTTCATATCCAACTGCCGCCACGACATTGACCACCTCAACCTGTCCACCCCTCTCACCCATTCCAACCTCTCACCCTCACAACACGCAGCCCTCCATTCCCTCCGCTCCAACCCCAACCTCACCATCAAACTGGTAGACAAGGGAGGTGCAGTGGTAGTTTGGCACACCGATCTTTACACCGCTGCAGCTAGACGCCAACTCGCGGACACATCCTCCTACTGCCCCCTTAACCACGACCCCACCTCACACCACCAACCTATCATCTCCCAGACCATCCATAACCTCATCACCTCAGGAGATCTCCCATCCATTGCCTCCAATGTCTTAGTCCCACAACCTTGCACCGCCCGTTTCTACAACCTGCCCAAATTCCACAAACCCAACTGCCCCAGCCGACCCATTGTCTCAGCCTGTTCCTGCCCCACCGAACTCATCTCTGCATACCTCGACACTGTCCTGTCCCCCTTAGTCCAAGAACTCCCCACCTACATTCGGGATACCATCCATGCCCTCCACCTCCTCCACGATTTTCGCTTCCCCGGCCCCCAACGCCTTATCTTCACGATGGACTTCCAGTCCCTATATACTTCCATCCCCCATTACGAAGGCCGCCAAGCCCTCCGCTTCTTCCTCTCCCACCGACCCAACCAGTACCCTTCCACTGACACCCTCCTTCGACTGACTGAACTGGTCCTCACTCTTAACAACTTCTCCTTCCATTCCTCCCACTTCCTCCAAACCAAAGGAGTAGCCATGGGCACCCACATGGACCCCAGCTATGCCTGCCTCTTCGTCGGATATGTGGAACAGTCCATCGTCCACAGCTTCACTGGCTCCACCCCCCACCTTTTCCTCCGCTACATCGATGATTGTATTGGCGCTACCTCGTGCTCCCACGAGGAGGTTGAACAGTTCATCCACTTTACTAACACCTTCCACCCCAACCTCAAATTTACTTGGACTGTCTCAGACTCCTCCCTCCCCTTCCTAGACCTCTCCATTTCTATCTCAGGCGACCGACTCAACACAGACATTTACTACAAACCAACTGACTCCCACAGCTACCTAGATTACACCTCCTCCTACCCTGCCCCCTGTAAAAAAGCCATCCCATATTCCCAATTCCTGCCCCTCTGCCGCATCTGCTCCCAGGAGGACCAATTCCACTACCAAACAACTTAAATGGCCTCCTTCTTCAAAGACTGCAACTGCCCCTCCGACATAGTCGACGACGCTCTCCACTGCATCTCCTCCACTTCCCGCACCTCTGCCCTGGAACCCCGCCCCTCCAATCGCCACCAGGACAGAACCCCACTGATCCTCACCTTCCACTCCACCAACCTCTAGATACATCGTATAATCCTCCGTCAGTTCCGCCACCTCCAGACAGACCCCACCACCAGGGATATATTTCCCTCTCCACCCCTAGCAGCATTCAGGAGAGACCACTCCCTCCGCGACTCCCTCGTCAAGTCCACACCCCCCCATCAACCCAACCTCCATTCCCGGCACCTTCCCCTGCAACCACAAGAAGAGCAAAACTTGTACCCACACCTCCCCCCTCACCTCCCTCCAAGACCCCAAGGGATCCTTCTATACCTGCCACAAATTCACCTGCACCTCCACACACATCATTTACTGTATCCGCTGCACCCGATGTGGTCTCCCCTCCATTGGGGAGACAGGCTGCCTACTTGCGGAACATTTCAGGGAACACCTTTGGGATACCCGCACCAACCAACCCAACCGCCCCGTGGCTGAACACTTTAGCTCCCCGTCCCACTCCGCCAATGACATGCAGGTCCTTGGCCTCCTCCAGATCCTGGCCACATGACGCCTGGAGGAAGAGCGCCTCATCTTCCACCTAGGAACCCTCCAACCACACGGGATGAATGTAGATTTCTCCAGCTTCCTCATTTCCCCTCCCCCCACCTTATCTCAGTCCCAACCCTCGGATTCAGCACCGCTCTCTTGACCTGCAATCTTCATCCTGACCTCTCCGACCCCACCCCCTCTCCAGCGTATCACCTTCAACCACACCTTCTTCCACCTATCGTATTCCCAGCGCCCCTCTCCCAAATTCCCTCCCCACTACCTTTTATCTCAGCCCACTTGGCACACCAGCCTCATTCCTGAAGAAGGGCTTATGCCCGAAACGCCGATTCTCCTGCTCCTTGGATGCTGCCTGGCCTGCTGTGTTTTTCCAGCACCACATTTTTCAACTCTGGTACTCCAGCATCTCCAGTCCTCACTTTCTCCTTGTCCACCGCAGACCATCACATCTTATTTTTGAAGTAAATTAAATTTTCAGGTAAAAATACATTACAAGAACAGACAATAGAACACTGAAAAAAAATCCGAGGAAAGCATTCCTTCCCAGCAGCATTCATATCACAAAGGGAACAAGCAAATGAGGAGATGATAGCATTCTGGAATGGTCACTGGGACTAATAATCTAGAGACTGAGGCAAATGCTCTGGGGACAGGGGTTTGACACAGCAGATGGTGAAATTTGAATTAATGAAAATCTGGAATTAAAAGCTCGCATAATAGTGACCATGTTGATTAACCATTGTTGATTGTCATTATAAAACATCTGGTTCACTAATGACCACTGTGAAGAAAATCTGTTGCCCAACATGTAAGTCCAGACCCACAACAATGTGGTTGACTCTTAACTGTTTTCTGAAATGGGGCTAGCAAGCCAGTCAGTTCAAGTGGCGGTTAAGGATTGGCAATAAACTTTAGCCCAGACAGTAATGCCCGAGTCCCATGAATAAATATATTAAAAGGACAATATGACAGTAAATGGAGCAAATAGTGTTAGCAACTTGTGAAACCAGTTAGATAGATGTCACAGGTGAAAGGAGAACACAATTGAGGACAGAAATGCAATGATATTTTTGAGAAGTCCACTTGTCTCAGATTTAAGGACCATAATACATAGAAATCTTTCAACAGAGTAGTTATTCCTTGCAGTATAGCCAAAATCAATTACTCTATTAGCATGGATGTGGTGTCCAGTAGAATACCTATGTTTTCAAACACACTATCCATGAAAGCACAGATAAAATTGAATGTGGAAAACGAGAGAGATATTGTATTCAGAAAACCTGTCATATTGCATTTCACACATTCAGACGTTATCATGTCCTAAAATGTTATATTAGGAGGTAGAAGTTGAGAAGACCAAAAATCAATTGTGTTAAAATTACATAAAGATTAAATCCTTTAATAAAGGATGCAGAAATAATCAGATAGGGAGTTTGATAAGCTTACAGGAAGTGTTAGATGTGAGATTTGTAAAAATTATTGAAGGACACGTTCACAACCTATAGTAAGTTTACCCTTAGCAGTGAGGTAGTTGCCATGGATTAAAAGGTATGAGATAGAGATAAAAGCATTTTCATTTTGTACATGTAACAATTGTCAGCCAACAATAATAAGGGGTAAGATAAGAAAATTGTTGTGGATATGATGGAAAAGTGCATAGGGGGAATAGGAATGGACATGAAACACAGGCACAATTTCTCACTGATAGTGGGGGAGTGGATTTGCTAATGATGATTCAGAGATATGACATGCGATGAATGTCATCATTGGCATTATAGCAATGAATACAGCAACAGAAAGCTCTTTTAACAATAGGATATGTGAAAGGAAGCTTTAGAAACTGTTGAACAGTCTGGAAAAATGACTTTGAACTTTAATGTACAAAGAAAAAAAGTATCTAAATTGTTGCCAATTTTTTTATTATATATTGATTTATCTGAAATAAAAATGGGTAATTTGGTTATCATCTATTATGGCCTGAAGAAATGCCTGAGACCTAATGGAATGTGGGAACAGGTGTAGATATATTAGTTTAGAGTTAATTGAGTTTGAACTGATGTACAAATATAGGCAACTAGTGATCAGTGAGGTAAGAGGGCTTTATGGAGTGTGGTTAACTGAAATAAAACCCTCACAGAAAAAATGTGGAGTTGACTTCTGTTTAAATACAGTTTCCTTTAGGAGTGCAATGGGAAGTGGCATCTGAAAAACATGTGAGTTCACAGGTTACTGTGGAAGGTAGGAGACAGGGATTCATGTCACCATCTCTCTGGATTGAGTGGGATGACTATACATCGCTATACAGCATAGCAACGCCAGAAGCAAAGGACTGAGGGGGAGAAATGGAAATATTTATGGTCAAATGAAAAGTTTGGACTGGAAAATGGGGAGCTTGAAAGTCGATGGGTTCAAAAGGAACAGCAACACAAATTACAAAACAGCCCTAGACAGACAACACAGAAAGAGGCATCATGGTTCTCATAACATTGGACTCATTCAATCTTCTATCATGTTTACCATTTCCTCTGCTAAACCTGCCTGTTATTCCAGATCTGCTTGTCTATGCATTTGCACAAACTATTAATGGCCAACACCATTGGATCATCTTCTGCCTGTGCCTGAGCGGGTGCCTGGTCTTTGACAGTTCTCTGAATGCCAGTGACCTTGTATGGTTTTTGCTTCAATGAGTTCTGAAGATGTGTCACTGATGTGCTCACCAAGTTATACTGTTGAGTCTAATAAATACTGAATTCACAGAGGTAACATTCTCTGAGCTGGTGGATAGTTGTAGGAGGAAACTTTTCCAATGTACCTTCTGAGAATTCAACAGTTTGCTTCACAAAGGCGAAGAGGGAACTGTTAAGATCAAGTGTTGGCCTCTTCAGGGCAGCATTTGTATTGTGATTCTGGAAACTACATAAGAAAAGAGAGGAATGTAATTGTACAATCTGAGCTTAAACATCTTAAGAATTAACACTGGAGAACAGCACAGTACAGTGAAGCTTACTGGGCTGGCTGCACATGGGGCATTCAGCATCCCCACATGAGGGGTTTCAATCATCTCCGGCCATCTCCAGGATCTTTTCATCATTGGGGGTGAGGAGCCAAATGTCAGCCACCTTTGTCATTGCCTTCTGCACCCTTTAGTGTGACAGTTTCTTATGCAATGAATCAAAGGAGGGATTGCGTGAAATGAAATTGACTAGAAATGGTGGTGCAGGAGCAGAACAAATGGCGAGGGCTGCCAAAGGAGCGAATGGAAAATTCCACTGGCAGAGAGTGTTAGTAGTTTGGGAAGGGGAGATGGGTGAGAGCCATTGAGTAGAGATGCTGCACACAATACTGAGCACCGTAGGCTTACTGCGCAATAGCCGAGTCAGTGTGAGAGTGAGGTAAGCGGAGGTGCCCCTTAACCTTGCAGAGCATGAAAGATTGTTGATAGTTGACTTTGGGCAGGAAAGTGGCAGATGGAGTTCAATTCTGATAAATGTCAAATTATGCATTTAAGAAGATTCAACAGCAAAAGAGAATACACAATAAACTGGAATATACTGAGAGGGATAGGTGAAGTGAGAGATCTTGTCATGCAACTGACAGGTCCTTTAAGGTAGCAGGACAGATCGATGATGATGAACATCTTGTCAGGGCCATCCCTAAGCCTTTACTTCTCACTTTTAAACAACCACCAAAACTCGCAGCAAATTACCCAGCCTTCAGGAGAATAGCGACCACGACATCACACAACCCTGCCAAGGTAACCTCTGCAAGACATGCCAGATCATTGACAGGGATACTAACATCCCACATGGTAACACCACCCACCATGTACACAGTAGGTATTCACATGACTCAGCTAATGTTGTCTACCTCTTACGCTGCAGGTCCTGAGGTATGGTGTTTCAGTGAGACCATACAGATGCTATGGCAATGGATGAATGGACACCACGCAACAATTGCCAGGCAGGAGTGCTCTCTTCCAGCCCAGAACACTTCAGCAGCCAAGGACATTCAGCCTCCAATCTTCAGGTGAGTGCCCTCCAAGGCGGCCTTTGAGATACACAACAACACAAAATTGCTAGGCAGAAACTGGTAGCCAAGTTCCGTACCCATGAAGATGGCTTCAACTGTGATCTTGGGTTCATGTCAGGCTACATGTAACCCCACCATACTGTGAGAAAGTGAGGACTGCAGATGCTGGAGATCAGAGTTGAGAGTATGGTGCTGGAAAAACACAGCAGGTCAGGCAGCAGCCGAGAAGCAGGAGAATCGATATTTCAGGCATAAAGACCTTCCTGAAGAAGGGCTCATGCCCGAAACGTCGATTCTCCTGTTCCTTGGATGCTGCCTGACCTGCTGTGCTTTTCCAGCAATACATTTTCAGCTCTGATCTCCAGCATCTGCAGTCCTCACTTTCTCCTCGAAGATTTTACTCACACCAGCTGACACTTTTGTTCAGCCTGTACAGCACTTGAACTTGTTCTTCAGCCTGTCGACACTCCACTCACACCATTTGTACTATATTTTGACTCTTAATTACCTAGAATTATCTTACAATAATCTCTCTGCCTATAAATCCTGTGTCTGTGCACTGCCCTCCATTTCACCTAATGAAGGAGCAGTGCTCAGAAAGCTTGTGATTTCAAATAAACCTGTTGGACTATAACCTGGTGTCGTGTGACCTCTGATTTTGTCCACCCCAGTCCAACACCAGCACATCCTTATCAAAACCGTATAAGACATTTGGAGGCCACAACTGAAGTATTGTTGCAGTTCTGGTCACCATATAAAAGGGAAGGATATAATTGCTCTGGAAAGGATGCAGAGAAGACTTACAAGAATATTGCCAGAGCTGGAGAATCGAATCATGGAATCCATACAGTACAGGAAGAGGCCATTTGTTCCATCTAGTCTGCATCGACTCTTCAAAGAGATCCCAATTTATACCCATAACCTTGCATTCACCATGGTTAATCCATCCAGCCTGTACATCCCTAGACACTACAGACAATTTAGCATGGCCAATCTACCTAATTTGCACGTATTTGGACTATGGGAAATAATCAGAGATGTGGCAGAAACCCACACAAACATGGGGAGAATGTGCAAAGTCCATTCAGACAGTCGGCCAAGGCAACCTGAGTCCACTGCACTTCGAGGTAGTAGTGCTAACCAGTGTGCCACCATACCACCATATTGTAGCTATAAGAAGAGATTGGAGAGGTAGGGTTGCTTTCCTTGAAGGTAAAAACAATGACTGCAGATGCTGGAAACCAGACTTTCGATTAGTGGTGCTGGAAGAGCACAGCAGTTCAGGCAGCATCCAAGTAGCTTCGAAATCGACGTTTTGGGCAAAAGCCCTTCATCAGGAAACAGTGAAAGCTAAGGGATGATATGATTGAGGTATGTGAGGGGTAGAGGTAGAGTAGACAGGAGGAACCTGTTTCCCTTGGTACAGAGTTCAAAAACCAGGGGTCATGGATTCAAGCTAAGTAGCAGAAGGATTAGAGGGGATATGAGGAGAGGGGAAAGATTAGAGGTGATATGCAGAGGTTGTCTGAAATTTGCTGCCTGAGTTGATAGTGGAGACCCTAAAATCTTTTATATAGTACTTGGATCTGCACCTTAAGTGCTGTAAGCTGCAGGACTGTGGGTCATGTGTAGGAAGATGTAATGAGAAAGGGCATCTGGGTGTCTTTGGGTCAGCATGAATAAGATGGGCCAAATGGCCCTCTTTTGTGCTGTATTCTTTCTATGGTTCTTCCTACACTGCAGGGCATTTTAATTTGTCTGAGAGCTGATCAAATCAACTATTTTGGTCCAGGCTGGCTGGATTTGGTGTTGGATATCCTTTGCCTGTCTGCAAGACAATGGACTTTCATCCTCTCGCACCTCCAGCTCCCCATGGAAAATGTGTGATGTGACCTTTCCTTTCTACGCTATCCTCTCAGTGATAATGTTTGAGCACTGCAGTGTATTGGGCAGTTTCCTGGCTTATAGCACCTGGAACAGTGTGCAAATGGGCTTTAACTATGGTGCCAGCATCATGAATGTTGCAAAGTCCTGGTCACAGCCAGCACTTCCACCCTTCCTCCGTAGGACTGCAAAAGATAGAATACCTGCCTTAAATTCCGCCAAATACAACACATTGCCAAAACATAAAAAGTTTTAGCACTTCTTTCTAAATGGAAGATAGGCACAAGTAGATCAAATTTCAACCCTTTAAAATTATGGACAGATAGAATTCCACATTTTCCCTGACATCTTGTGCTTGTGTTCTGAAGAAGGGTCACTGGACCATTCTGCTTTCTTTCCATAAATGCCGCAAGACCTACTAAGTTTTTCTAGCAATTTCTAATTTAGTTTCTGATTTCCAGCATCTACAGTTCTTTTGCTTTTTATCATGTGCTTCTCCTTTGACAAGTTTTCAAGACAGCCAAAAAGTAACACCTTTCAATTTTCTATCTTCTCTCACTATTAAAGCCAGTTAGGATAGCGAATGTTTTCATTCAATCAAATTTAGGATTATTTGAACTGAAACAAGATGCAAAGAACACAGTTCAGTAAATCACTGTCTCATCTAAGACCCCTTGTTATTTTCAAATGTTTTTGCTGCTGTGACATGTATCGTTAATGGCTTAGAAATTTTTAAATAATTGCAAATTATATCCTGCTTTGTGCTGTAGATTAGCACCCTATGGAAGCTGATATGAAACAGCCTAAAACCACTTAAAACCCAAGCAGTAGGAGGAGAAAATGTTCAGGCCATCTGTCTGGACTCAATTCTATTCCTGGTCCCAAAGGTGAAAGCATTATATTCCAATTCACTTTAGTCCCCTGCTCTTAGACATCATAAAGATTATTCTAAAGGCAGATTGAACCTCAATGCTTTACTTCCAATGATTGAACACTATAGTTAATTAATAAAGCCATAAGTACACAAATTCATATTTTTGACCAATTCTCAATAGCATTTTCTGACTTCCTCCTCTTCTCAGTCCACATCCACCTATTAAGTGCTGATCCTTTACTTTGAAAAGCAGCCAAAAAGCCCATAATAAAAACACACAATGTTGTGGGCCTCAGCTGAAAGAGGATACAATCTGAAGAAAAGAGTACAAATCCAAGAATCAACTTTTTTTAAAACATTCATACTGCTGTGTTTATTATGCCAATGTCAAGTCAGACTCAAATCGCCATTGAATCAACCTCAAATGGCAGAAATTTCAAATCACTTCTATTTCTCAATGACATCAAAAGGAAGTTGGTGATCACATTTGAGTAGACTGTAATACCTTCCTCAATATTACTCTTTCTCCTTATTTATATTTGGGGTCCTCACTCAATGCTCAACTTTTTATACTTTTATAGCGATCAAGGGGCAGATGGGACAAGGAGTGAGGAAAAGCCTGTGATAGTATGGGGGAACAAAAGAAATTGAATGACAAAAACATTGGTCTTACAGGAATATTGTGTGGAAAATTGTCACCTCCAAGTGACTCAGGACATGAGGGCATACACTTCCTTCACCAGCTCTCTGCTGCTGTCTACTGTTATGCATGACTTTGCCTCTAAGAGGGAAGAAGGAATGTCAGTGATCAAATTGCGGCATGTTTGAGTGCCTGAATAGCTGGAATTACATGGAGGCAATGATAGTGCACACAAAGCTAGCAATATTAATAAGTATGAGAAGATGAGGCGGAACATCAGAATTTTAAGCAAGACTGTTAATGAGTGAGTTATGAAGCTGTAATAAATTTAGCAGTATTTTATCATTGGGTCTTACCACCCTTGTGAGACTACTGAATGTTTTCTAGCACTGCAGGCAGATTGTGGAGTCAGGCTTCAGGAATTCACAACACTGACCACCTGCGCCAAGATATTTTTAAGATATGCCTTCAGGGCCTTCTCAATCCTGTTGAAACATGGTGTCTCTTCTCCTCATGACCTTCTGGACCAAGGCCTGAGTGCTACATAAACCGACAGCTCTTTCTCTGACTTGTTGCTCCATTTGCAGTTATCTGCTTGCTATCAAAGCTTTCCTGTTCCACATAGGGCCTCACCTTACAGATGGTATTCCACACCTGTCCCAATCACCACCTCCAGGATGGTGATGGAGCTTGGGACATTTACTGTAAGGTGTGATCCAGTGAGTATGTATAGTTAGACTTTTGCTTGATTTGTCTCTGGGATGGCTCTCCTGATTTGGTCGTGTGTTCCCTAGGGAGAACATTAGTGAGGTGGATGGATTTATTTTGACAATCCAGTGGTTTTTGCGGCCGTGCTTTCATAGTTTTATTTTATTCCAGAGCTATTAATTCATTGAATTTAAATTCCATTAGCCAATATGAAAGAATTTGAACACTTCTCTCCAGACCAACAGTTTTAGCCTGTGGATTACTCATCCTGTAACAGTGCCAAAATACAGACGAAACTCGATTATCCGAAGGACACAGGTAGAGAGTATTTTAGTCGGCAAATTGAATGCTGGATAATATAGTTAGCCTCGCATCGGGACCTTGTGATCTTGTTCGAATGATCTGAATTCAGTTAATCGAATGCCAGATAATCGAGGTTCCTCTGTACCACTATTCTATACTTCTAAATTTTATTACTTTGAGAGTTAGTTATGTGATTCTGTATGTTTTAAGGTGCATAAATTATCTACAAAAGTATGCATTTCCATATTGAGTTTTGTCCTTAGTCTTTTCATGATTGTTTTGTGACACTCAATAATTAATAAGTTGGTAAAGATTTGCTTACTTTGCCCATCTTATTCCCGTAAGATTTCTGTTATTCATATTCTGTTTCCATTTATTATACAAAGGATGCTCTAATTTCTTCCTTAATCAGCTAATAGCAGCAATGAGAATAGCCGAACCGGGACTCTTGATGAGGTGGAGGAGGCAGCCTGGCCTGGCCTGGTTACACTAGGCCCAGAGCATGTGTCACAAAGTTAGTCCCTTTTTTAATTAAAAACTGTTCCTTCGCTCAAGGATACTCTATCCTTGATTTATTTCAGAGAGGTAATAAGCCAGCCAGACTCCAATCAGTCTGGCTTGGTAAAGAGATGAGAAGGATTTTGAGAGGCCTTTGTTTATATATAAACAGATGAGACTGCAGGCCGAAGTGGTGATGTTTTAGAAGTGACCTGTATAATGAAAGGGGAGTGGTCAGCCCTCTAGCTGAGCAGTTTAGTTCAGTCTTGAACTGGTGAACAGTTCAATAGTGAGCTATGTGGAAACTCTCTCTCGCTCTCTCTGCCCTTCAACTTCAACCTGTATGCATGTGTTCCAATTATACTGGTTTTTAAAGGGAGTGTGTTTATTGGGACTGTTGTGTATATTTGGAACAGCAGTTCTGTAGGTGTTCTTTATTCTGTTCTTTGTGTTTCGTTGTGTAATTTTGTGAATAAAGTTCTGTCTGTTTTAAAACCTAGTAGTCAACCTAGCTAACTTACCCTGGGTAATTTTCACTGTACACTGACCAAAACAAATTGCAAAATTATGGTCTGGGCTGCCTGCTTAAGAATGTCTTGAGTGGTCTGGCCTAGTCCAGAACACAGTGGCCTCTTGATATTCATAAATCAGAGGTGGTGGCAGCAGCATAGTATGCCCTGAGTGGAGACTCGCGATGTCAAGGAGACAGCAGAGACAGGGATGCCTGGTTGCAGTCGTGGGATGCCCAGAGCCAGGGACTCCTGGTTATCAGTGAGGTGGCAACAGCAGCTCCTAGTATGGTAGGCCCAGAGCTGGGGACTCCTGGTTTACTGGTGAGCTGGTGACTTCTGGTTACGAGCCAAGAGTGGGTCCAGCAGTGAATTTAGCATGGCCTGTGGTGTCGCTAGAGTGGGCCGAGCAGTGAAGAGATGGCACCTAACTAGTGGTGACTCCTACATTGGTGGGTCTAGCACAGGCAGTAGTGAGATGGGGGAAGGGTGAAGGTGCAGGTGTCATTGGTGAGCCAGTTCAAGGCTCAAGATGCATGGCGGAGGTGGTGGAAAGAAGATGGACTCTTTTTCAGCTAAATCTTTTTATTCTTTTTATTCCTAAATTATTCAAAATGGCACCAGATTGTGGCACTTATTTTACTGAATAATAATATTTCACTGTAAAATACAAAAGACATTAAATCATTCAAATATACTGTGCCACACAAATACACATTCTCATTTAACTTGTAGTGTGATTTTAATCTCTTCTCTTTAAAGTGAGTTGAAATGATTGTCATTGTTCCAAAGCCAAAAAGTTATCATGGAGGAGATGTATATTAATCACTGCAGTGGTCTCTCATTGGAGAATTCTCCAACAATACATGTGTGGCTTTTACCCTATCTCAAAGCCATCTGTAACATTTCAGTAAAATAGATGGCATTTTTCTATTTGTACAATTGACGCAGTTCCAATCATGTTGCCAAGCCTCCAAGATTTGAACACATTGCTAAATTAAATGCAACACATTGACAAAACTAAACATACACTAATAGAACATCATAACTCCTGCCAACTTAGCTTCAGTCAAAAGCTCTGCTCTCACCCCATATTAATGAAGGTTTAGGACTGACCAAAGGCTACCATTAAAGGATTTCCTACAGTGAAAATCTAACTCAGTCAGCACGTACAAACTTCGGATCTAGACATATCACATTGTTACAGATCTATCTTTAAATGCTGAGTACCCCTCAAAGAAAACCTGAAATTGATGAGCAGTGTCCAATCTGCAAAATTCCATCAATGAAAAAATGATTAGGTATGGAATGATCACAAACTTTTTTTATTCATGCAAATTTACACTCTTAGCCTTTACAAAGTCATAGTTCATCTTAGCAGCAGAATAATATGTTATGTATTTCATAAGACATCAATCCAGCAACCTGTAGTTGAGTTTACCATTAACACCAGTATCGACAATTCCAAAAATACATCAAAGTAACACTATGCATAAAGAAATTACTGGGAATACTCAACAAGTCTGGCAGCATCTGGAGAGAGAAAGCAGAGTTAATGTTTTGGGTCCAGTGGCCTTTGTTCAGAATTGTTCTGAAGAAGGGTCACTGGACCCAAATCATTGACTCTGCTTTATCTCCACAAATGCTGCCAGAGCTGATGAATCTTCCCGGCAATTTCTGTTGGTGTTTCTGATTTCCAGCAACCACAGATCTCTTTTTGTTTTGTTTCCATAATTCCTTAACCTCACTTCTGTCACACTTACCACAACAATCCTACAATGCACCATCTCCTGGATAATTGAAATGTCATATTTGGCAGCAATTCATAATTTTAGAGGTTGGTAAAATATAAATTGGATAGTAGCAATTAAACAAGAAACTAAATCCTATCAAATAAAAAAGGAAAGCTATTCATGTTGCTGAAATATTTTACAGCCTCTCTCATTTTCTCTTATTGATTTAAATATACACCAATAGGGGAGGCAATGGCCTAGTAATATTATTGCTGGACTGTTAAACTAGAAACCCAGATAATATGGAGCCATGGGTTCAAATCCTGTCACAGTGGATGATGGAAAATATATTCAATAAATATCTGGAATTAAGAATCTAATGATGACCTTGAATCCATTGTTGATTGCTGGAAAAACCCATCTGGTTCACTAATGTCCTTGAGGGAGAGAAACTGCTATCCTTACCTCAGTCTGGTCTACCAGTGGCTCCAGAACAATAACAATGTGGTTCACTCTTAACTGCCCTCTGGGCAAATGGAGATGAGCAACAAATGCTGCCTAGCCTGCAACACCCTCATCCCATGAATGAATAAAAAAAAGCCAAGAATTATATTAACATAATAGTTGCATTAAATAATTATTATTCCACAGCAATGTGATTAAACCTGCTACCTGGGTCGCCTTTTTACTTTTGGAAACTTCCATCAATGTTTACATGGAATGCCTTGGTCATTTTTAAATGCTTCAGGTTTACAGCTTTCAGCTTGCCATTAGAACCAATTCATGAAACAACTACACCCCTCACCGAGGATCCATGTCTGCAATTGCCAGTGTTCAGCAAGAAAAGCAAAAGCACTTTACAAGTTTAGGGCCTGCATTACTACAACACCCTGAAGTTAATCAGTTAAACAGTTTGAAGTCTACTTCTAATTATGAGTTTGTTATTGTTAAAAGGAAAGTGTAACAAATATGAACATTGAAACTTCTTAGAAAAAATTTTGGAAGAAAAATATTTTAGGCTCATAATCAAATGTAACACCAGTAGATTTGGTATCAATTGCTTAGTGAAGAATCCACTTCCTAGGCTCATTACTACATTGTCACTAACAATATCTTCTGCCTGTGGTGAGTGATGTAAAATATAGCCACCTTAATACTCTTTGGCAGCCTTTAATCTCATGAGATGATGCTTTACACTATGCTGCTCAAATTCTATTGAAGATTGCCTGGTGTGGTTCAAGAGTCCCCACTCTAGTCTGGCATTCTTTACCATATTTGCTGTAAGATGAAGAGAATGGACCTAGAAGGTGCATCTTTTTAATGGAAGTGAACATTCAAATTGACAGCAAATGAAGGCAGTATGTTCTATATAAAAGCAAGATACTTTGGACATTGAAAATTTGAACCAGTAAAAAAGAAATGTAGGAAATATTCAGAAGGTCCAGTAGCTTCTGTGGAGAGAGGCAGTTAACATTTCAGGTCTGTGACCTTTCTGCAAAACTCAGAAAATGTAGAAATGGGGGAAGATTCTCAGGAAATGAACAAGCAGAAAAGGTGGGAGCATAAACAGGATGTATAAGCTCTGTCATGACTTGTAATAAGTATGTTTTGTATGATACAATCTCCTTTTTTAGTTAGGGATGGGAGTTTAGCCTAAATTCCTTCTCTTGCATGAATGCTTTGAAGTTGAAGTAAACCATCTTAATTCCTATTGTTAGTATTCACATAATTTATTGCTGTAATTCATAATTTTTTTTGTTTCAGCAACTTTTGTGATGGCCCTTTTCACCTTAGCTTTCCAAATTTCCTTTAAGTCAGATTTGACTTGTTTGCTCCAATCCTGGATGCTCCCCTGAATTCTGTCTCAGGCTGAAAGTATGTGCTCTCTTGCTGCCTGTAATCTTACATTTTGTATGAAAAAGGTATGTCTTTTCTTATTTTTGGAAGGTATGGGGCAAGCGTTGAATCACTGCACGAAAGTGCCATGGAAAGGGTAACTGGTGTTGGCAGTGATTGAGGATAGACCAAGTTATTGTGAGGGAACAGTCCTTTCAGAATGCTGAAAAGGGAGGATGTGGCATCATGCTGGGCGTTCAGGTATGGGAGGATGATTCAATTGGATATGGAGGCCAGTGGGATGAAAGTTAAGAACAAGGAAAACTCTGTGGTGTGTCTGAGACAGAGGTAAAGAATTTGATATCAGAAGTTCAGGAAATCAAATGACACAGCAACCACAATTTGGGGGAACAGACTCCAGCAAAAATGAAGATTTGTAGTTAACAAACAACATTGTGCACAATTTGTTTTCTGATTGTACGTCTGTGAAACTGTTTACAAAATTTATATGCATTACGAGTGATATTAATTTTACCTACATTGTTGTACACGACGTAAGAAAGAATCCATCAGAATTATTGTAAGCGGTCAACATTGGCCACAAGTAAACCCTCAATTATGTCATGACTAACTTGTCAGACATTTAAACATTTGTCTGCATTCCCTCTTGAATGTTTTAATGGAATTAATCACCAATTTAGTTAAACAAAAATGTTACAGTCCTGGTTGAAACCAATAATTTACAAATAGAAATTTGAACTTCCAGTGAATGGCTGAAAGAACCACTGATTTTTAGTGTACCACACAAACTAAAAGCAAAATTAATTGAACACTATGTTAGCAGGCAATTTATACTTTAGAATAAACATTCCCCACTTAAAAGTTAAAATATTCAAGAATCTCCCTCAATACTTCATAGTTTATTTTATCACTTAATTTTCCCAACACCTATACCCAGGCAATTTTTCACACTTCTACTAGACTATTGCTTGAATGTTGTAAAGCCCCACAGGCCCTTATAGTATCCAGTGGCTCCAGTCATTTCTTTATATCTTCTGGATTAATTTGAAATGGCAGAAGACTGGCATCTGTTATGTTGGGACCTCTGGATGGTCTCCTTGAATTGTCTTTGCAAACTCCTCACAACTCACATTGCTAAGTCTTGTGTCTGTCACAAACTTGAAAATATTGCAATAGGTCCTTGTTGAAGCTTCTTTGTCACAGCCTACCAATCTGTGAGTCATCCATTGATTCCTACTGATTGTTATGTGTCCATTAACCAATCCTCAATCCATGCTGAGATACAATCCACAATCCTATGCACTTCAGCTTTAGTTAGTAACATCCTGTGTGGCACGTTATTAAAAGCCTTCAAATTCCAAATATACGACAAGCACTGGTTTCCCCTTTATCAACTCTGCTAGTAACATTCTCAATCATGTTTGTCAAACATGATATCTCCTTCACAAATCCATGTTGATTCTCTCCAATTAGGTATTTAATTTCTAAATGTCCAGCAAGCACATCTGGTAATACTGATTGTAGTATTTTCCCTAATTCTAATATCAGGTTAGCAAGTCTCTGAATCCCTGTTTTTTTTTTCTCTCTCCTTTCTTAGACAGCTGGGTTATATTTGCGACAATCTGCAGGCACTGTTGCAAAATTACTGGAATTTTGAAAGATTATCATCACTATTCAGATTATGTCTGTTGTATCTCTTCTGATGCTCTAGGATTAAGATCATCAGGTCCCAGGGATTTGTCAACTTTCAGTCACATTAATTTCTCCAATAATGCTTTTTAACTAATGCTAATTTATTTCAGATCTACACTCTCGCTAGACCCTTGGATCTTAATTATTTCATGGAGACTTCTTGTTTCTTTCTCCCTGTAGTTAGATACACATTACTAATTTAGTTTTATTGCCATTTCTGTATTTCCCATTCTAAATTCTCCTGATTCTCTATTGTGGATAACATGCTTGCATGGACTTACATTTGTCTCTGCTAATCATTTATTTCTTATATAATGATAGAAGCTTTACAATCAATGTTTATTTTTCTTGCTAGTTCACATTCATATTCTATTCTCACTTTTTTAAAAACTAGTGTCTTGGTCTTCCTTTGCTGAATTCTAAAATTCTTCCAGCTCTCAGGCTTGCAACCTTTTTGATAACTTTATAAGCCTCCACTTTTGATTTCATACTATCCTTAGCTTCTCTTGTTATCTACAGATCTCTGGATTTTCCTGTAATCTCTTTTATATAAAAAAATTCTTTAAGTACTAGCCATTGCCTATTTAACATCAAAATTCTTAATGTATTTTCCAATCTAACAGAGTTAAAAATCACACAACACCAGGTTATAGTCCAACAGGTTTAACAGGAAGCACACTAGCTTTTGGAGTGTCGCCCCTTCGTCAGGTGGTAGTGGAGGGCTCAATCCTAACAGAATTTATAGCAAGGATTTACAGTGTGATGTAACTGAAATTATACATTGAAAAATTGATTGTTAAGTCTTTCATCTGTTTGAATACCATGACAGTTTCACTTCTTTCATGTGTAAATCACAAAACCTTTTTTTAAAAGTTGCATTCTCAGGTTTGCTGTTAACAATGGGTGATAGCTAGACAATATGTTAAAGGTGTTAGCCCCCTGTGTTCTCTGTCTATGCCATGATGTTTAGATTGATTCTAATCTAAAAAGTGAGATAACGGAGGCCCAAGGGCCTCAACCCGGACCTTGGGTTCATGTCACATTACAGGTGACCACCATTGCACTATACACACACAGATACTCCTACACACACACACTCTCACACACACAGAGGCACTCCTGTATACACATACACACGGACACACATATACACAGATGTGCACACAGACACCCACACACACCCTTACAGACACATACCCTCCCACACTCACACATGCACCCCATCACAGACTTAAGACACTCTACACTCACTGCACACATACACTTTCTCACACTCAAAACCCCCAACCCAGACAGACAGACACACACAGACAAAGACCCACATGCACAGATATATTTTGTGGGGTGAATTTGTACTTTCAGGGTTACATTGTACTTTGCTCAAAAACTGCACATATTCATGGAAAACTCTGTGCTCAAAAACTGCATGAAATTCATGTAAAACTCCGTTATCTAGATTTAAAATAGTCTGTATCCTAGATGAGTGCTCAACATATTGCTCCAGAAAACCATCTCCAAAACATTTCAGAAATTTTTCCTCCACAGCATTGGTGCAGATTGAGGTCACCCATCATTCCCCTTACTACAAGTACTTCTATTTGGCAGCCTATAAACAATTTGCACCAATACTTTTTGTCTCTGCCATATCATAGCACTACCCAAATATGTTCTCCACCCAGTTCTTCTGAGCTAAGATCTTCTCTCATTAATGTGTAGATCACATCCATTATTGTCAACACTACCCCAAAAGGTTTGTTATCTACTTCCTCTTCCTAAATGTTGAATATACTCTAATAATGAGGCCCCAGTCTTGGTCAGTCTGTAACCATGTTTCAATAATGGCAACCAAGTAATTTCAATTTACTTGTACCTGAGCCATTAATTTACCTATCTTGTAGTGAATGCTGTTTGCATTCAGGTAGAGTGCTTGTAATTCTGTATTTTTAACAGGATTCTTTAATTTGATCCTAGTTGATTGTGGAACTTGATTTTGCTGCTTCCTACTTTCATTTACAGCTTACTAATTCCTACAACTGGCTTTGCTTTTATTCTGAGTTCTCTGACAGGTTCCCAACCCCCCAGAGAAGCTAATTTAAGTCCTTCCCAACAGCATGAGTGAGTCTTCCTCTGAGGATAATAATGTTTCATGCAATTCATGGTGTTTCAAAGAGTTTAGGATTTCTAATTGAATCTAATTTTAATTTAATTGCACTAACCAAAATGATTTCATTGATAGTAAAAGTTTGTATGGATAAAGTTCCAAAACTACTTAAAGATGCAGTACCTGATGTCTTTCCTCAAAGTTGTCTAACATGTTTACCACAGATAAAATATTTTGATACTTTCAGGTAAAAGAACATTTCTTTTAATTGGGAAAATTTATTTTTTATGATAGTGAAAAATAAACTGAGGTTTTTCTAATGCAATGGGTTTTAAGTCACTCAAAAGTACTGTCAGCAATGTTCTGACTGGTAAGTAATATATTTCATTAACTGATAGACTATAAATGATTCAACATGGCAAGAAAGGTAGTGGACTGCTGGCCAACATGTAGGTATATAGTAATTATGAACCATCTTGACTTCAAAGCCATCAAACAGTCAATGTGAGTGGTGAAATTAAAGGGTGATAAGGTATTGTTTATACAATGGCAAAGACTCTGCACCAGTTACGTTTTAGATTAGATTAGATTATATTACAGTGTGGAAACAGGCCCTTCGGCCCAACAAGTCCACACCGACCCGCCGAAGCGCAACCCACCCATACCCCTACATTTACCCCTTACCTAACACTACGGGCAATTTAAGCATGGCCAATTCACCTGACCTGCACATCTTTGTGACTGTGGGAGGAAACCAGAGCACCCGGAGGAAACCCACGCAGACACATGGAGAACGTACAAACTCCACATAGTCAGTCACCTGAAGCAGGAATTGAACCCGGGTTTCCGGCGCTGTGAGGCAGCAGTGCTAACCACTGTACCACCGTGCCACCCCACTGTGTTTGAGGATAAAGGTCAGAGTGATAACCTATCACACAGACAGTCCAACTGCCTGACTCTTAACTGGGTCTGGATAATAGAGTTGAAAATTTGCATCAGTCCATTCTAAACACTGAACTTTTAACTGGAATAGGTGAAGTGTGGTTACATCTGTTGTTTAATGCCACGCATTGAAAGAATTAATTTTTTCAAATGGTTAGGTGTGAACTCAGGATTATTACTTAGATTTTTAGGTAATTTATTTTGGGTATTTTACTGTCTTTATTTACAGTAATGTCTGATAATTTTAAAGTACTAGTTCTTTAATTTCCTTAAAGTTGACTACATCTGCACCTCCAGTTTGGAGTTCCCACTTTAAAACATGAATATACAGTCATACAACTGCTATAAATGATCAAACTCACAGGTAGTAGGAATCTCCAAATGTTCAGACTACTTTTGTGCACTACTAGAATTGCAGATATGTTTTCTACTGTTTTAAAACTTTATCAGAAAAGATATGACACACGACTAAGAAACAGCTTCAAACCGAAGAAAAGCTCAAACTCCTTTGACATGGAATATTGTAGCCATTGATGAAGCATTTCCTTTCCATTGACATAATTTGTTGGGATTTTTTATTGGTCAGAATTACTAAAGAAATTGTTGCTGTTGAATTTGTCCTGACCATGTACCATCAAGATTTGTCACACATGACTGATCATCAATTTGGGCAAAGTGGCAGTGTCACTACATTCAAACTGCTGGCAGGCCTGCAGTTTGGCAAACCTCATTTGGTTCATTTTCTTCTACATTCAAATTTTCCTCAAACTCTAATCCTACTGAATACCCTGATTGAAAAAGGGAGGGAGGCAGAAAGTAAGAAACTGTAGACCAGTTAGTTTGGTAAATTGTTAGAATTGATTATTTGGGAGGTAATAATAGGGCATTGGGAAAGTCAAAACACAATCCATCAGAGTCAGCATGGTTTTATGGAGGGTAAATCATGTTTGACTAACTTGTTAGAGTTCTTTGAAGATGTAACAAGCAAAGTGGATAATGAGGATCTGAAAGTTGTAGAATACCTGGACTTTCAGAAAGCATTTGATGAGGTGCAACAAAAAGGAATAATACACAAGGTAAGATCACATGGGATTGTAAGATCACATGAGGTTTGGGATAATTCATTAGCTTGGACAGAGGATTGGCTAACCAACAGAAAGAAGAGAGTTGGGATAAAGGATGTTCAGAGCAGTTTTACTGGATTGATTCCAAAGATTATCTTATGAAGAGAGATTGAATAATTTAGCCTATACACTTTGGAGTTTATATGATTGAGAGGAAATCTAATTGAGGTAAATAAGGTGCTAAAGGGAACTGACAGAGTAAACATAGGCACCATGTTTCCTCATGTGAGCCAATCTAGAAGAAGAGGTCATAGTTTTAGAACAAGGGCTGGCAGATTTAAAACTGTGATGAGAAGAAATCACTTCTCTCAAAATCTGTGGAATTCATTACTCCAGTATGGTGGAGATAGGGACATTGAGATAGACAGAATTTGAAAAAGTAATGGGTTGAAAGGTTGTGAAGATTGGGCAGGAAAGTGAAGCCGCAATGAAATGAGATCAGCCATGATTGCCCTAAGTAGTGCAGCAGGCTCGAAGGGCTGAATTGCCTATTTCTGCTCCTTATTCTTATGTTCTTCAGTTCTAACAGGTGGGACTGCACGCAAAACTGTCATCTTAGCTTCAGTCTCAGGTTGATTGTTTGAGCTACAGTAACACTGAAGGAATTGTATTATAATTCCAACTCAGGATGGTGAATGGCGTGGAGGTGAACTTGCAGATGAAGCCGTTCTCATATATGCTACTTGTGCCTTCCTAGATGGTAATAGTTCTGGATTTGTGAATTTTTACATTGCATCTTGTAGGTTGTACACATTGCTGCTAATGAGCATTGTTGGTGGAGGGAGTGCATGTTTGTGGACATGATGTCAGTCAGTAGGGCTGCTCTGTACTGGATGGTGTCAAGCTTCTTGAATGCTGTTGGAGTTGCACTCATCCAGGCAAATAAGGAGTATTCCATCAACTCTTGACATATGCCTTGTAGATGATGGACAGGCTTTGGGGAGTCAGGAAGAAAGTTACTCACTGTAGGGATCCAAGCCTCTGACCTATTTTTGTAGCCATAGCGTTGATATGAATAGTACAGTTCAGTTTTTGGTCAATGGCATTCTCCAGGATGTTGCTAGTGATCTACAGCACTCAGAATGAAAGAGAGTCTTTACCCACACAAAAGAGGTAACTAGGAAACTGTTCTTTAAATATGACTAGTGTCATACTGGTCATATTTTCCAGGTACTGGAAAAGCACAGCAGGTCAGGCAGCACCCGAGAAGCAGGAGAATCGATGTTTCGGGCATAAGCCTTTCATCAGGAATGAGGTGTGTTGGCCAGGTGGGCTGAGAGATAAGTGGGAGGGGTTGGGACTGGGCGGAAGGTGGCTGAGAATATGATAGGTAGATAAAGGTAGGGGAGAAGATAATAGGTCTGAGAAAAGGATGGAGCAGATAGATGGGAAAGATGATGGGCAAGTCAAGAGAGTGGTGCCGAATTAGACGCTTGGGACTGGGATAAGGTGGGGAGAGGGGAAATGAGAAAACTGGTGAAAACCACATTAATCCCGTGTGGTTGCAGGGTCCCAAGGTGGAAGGTGAGACGTTCTTTCTCCGGTCATTAGGGTTTGGCAATGGAGGAGGCCCAGGAACTTATATGTTATTGGTGGAGTGGAAGGGGGACATGAAGCGTTCAGGCAATGGGGTTGGTTGGTGCTGGTGTCCAAGAGATGTTCTCTGAAATGATCCACAAGTTGGCATCCTGTTTCCCCGATGTAGAGGAGGCCATGCAATGGATGGCAATTGTGTAAGTACAAGTAAATTTCTGTCAGATGTGGAAGGATCTTTTGGGGCCTTGGATGGAGATGAGTGGAAAGGTGTGGGCGCATGTTTTGCACTTCTTGTGGAGGCAGGGGATGGTGCCAGGAGTGGGGGGAGTGGATCTGAGAAGGGAGTCACAGAAGAAATGGTCTCTCCAAGACAGTCACTGAATTTAATTACACAGCTGTTCCAGAGCAGTCCTCCATTTAAAAACAGCACAAATTCAATTTAAAAGTGAAAAAAAGGTCGAGAAATATTTTAGGGTTCTGATCCATCACCATAACATCATCTTTTATTGTGATTGAGAAGAGGAGAAAAGAGAGAAACAGGAGGAACTGTACCATCCATCTTGGAGTGTAGTTGGACGATATGGATAAGCATGTAAGATTAACAGATTTATCTTAACAGTGACGGTGTGCCAGGAAAATGTTACAGGAATGTAAGTGTTACCTTGACAAGAAGTGAGAGTTATGTGCAAAACTTTAAAGGAGTGATCTTCGTTTGGAAACTGCACCTACAGGGTGCATTGGTTAGAAAGCATGACTGGGAGCAATTCATCCTAGTGTACTGAAGTTGCCTTACAACAGATCAAATTAAAACTAATTGTGATTTGAGTAATTTTACATTCATTCACTATGCACTACTGACCTTGATTACCAACTGGGATCCATCCATTCTTACTTATGACACAAATTACACTACTCCTTACCAGTGATTGAAAGGCTGGTTTTCCTGTACATGTTTAATGGCAATCCAAGATCAAAATTATGCAGCAAAAGAATGCAAATTTCATCAAGGTCAGTTTTCTAATGTTTGAAGATATTTCTGTCTGAATATTGCTGCCATTCATAAGTAATAATATCAACAATGAAACGTTTGAAAAGATTGAAAAGAAAATAACAAATTAAATGTTTGAAAGCATCTTGTCTTTTCCATTTTTGCAAATCTTTTATATGGATACTTATGTTTAATATAGACATCTTATTAATCAGACATGTTTTAATGAAATTGCACGCAAAGTGCATGCATTATGAGTGGCCAAAAGGGATGTTGTAACTTTAATTACAGTATATATTTGCACATCAGAAATACATAAAACAAATGAAAGACATTTATTGAAGCAAAATACTTGCTAATGTCCTTGCACTGATTGTAATTAGACTAGCTTCAACTGAAAGATTTCACTGTCCAAAAGTTCAGGTTGCAAGCTGACCATTTTGTTAATTTGTATATTCACAATAAAATGGATAGAGAGAAAACAGGCTTCTTGATTTTCATTATATTTAAGTTTTTGAATAAAATTATAGCTTTGCTCATTACAGCGTGATGAAATTGCACTGTATACAATCAGAAACCTGTTGACATTTCTTCAATATCCTAAACTAATGGTGGCAAAGCAAATGAGGAAATTACCATCTTCCTTTTTCATTACAAGCAATGGGGAGTTTTTCCAGTTAATCCAGGGTATGGAACATATCTTGAGTTTTTGCACTGAGTGTCTGTAGTTAAAATTTGAAAGGAAGGAACCTTGTAGTATATTTAACTACAGTTCTGTGCAGTAATTAAGTAATCATAGTAAATTGGGCTGAACTGTGAACTTGTACACACACAAACAATGCACATAAATAATTGAATTGAATTAGCTTTATTGTCACATGTATTCTTTCTAAGTTTCTCTAACAATATTTAGTAATTATGGTACGCTATAAGTGTTTTCTACGGTGAAAACTAGTACAAGATATTTATTAATTCCTCCCTGTCAAACAGATTGCTAAGTTTTACCATGTTTTGGTCATTGTTTCCGAGAGGATCTTTTACTCTGATACATTTCTTAAAACGGCCTCAATAGAAATCATCAGGTCCAATAAAAGCCTGATCCCTGATTGGGTCCACAACATATTGCTCTCAGAAACCGTTCTGATTACACTCTTTGAATTCTAGTGTTTTTCTAAAATAAAATCTACAATATAGATATTTAGTCAATAATATTCTAAATTCATATTTCAAATAACATGTTTGTAGCAATAGGGTTCCCAATTCAAGTTTTAGCTGAGTTTCAAATGAGTAGATTTTGCTTTTAGTGTCAACTGTCTGGAACTGAAGACATTTGTTCTTCAGAGAACAATGGCTTTCAGCTTAGTTTGTCCCTGTCGATCAAGCATTGTTCCATCATTCCACCATTCTACTTTACCCTTGATAGCTTTATTTTTGGGTACTCAGCTTGAGACACTTCAAACAAATCTGTAAAGCTCATAACATTGCCATTGTCTATTTGACATTTCACTTTTACTAATGCTGTCCTTCTGCAGTCAATAATCTAGCAATCACAACCATTTAACGCCTTGAGACTGTTCAGTGCCAAACTGTTCTATGGTGGAGACCAATTTGTTGGAATCGTCATCCGACATCTCTCCAGCAGCTGTCTTTCCAAGCTCGTGCTGTTTGCTTTTGGCAAAAACACACTTTGTGTGCGAAGTGATTCAGCTTCTGACAAATAGAGCACTGCTTTCCCAATGCTGGAGATGTTTCCTTTTCTCTTACATGATGTCCTCCATAATATTTACATCCAGTACTCTGGCCTTGATCTTTCTGCTGGCCCTTCTGGAAATATTGTTTTTTCCACTGTGCTGTTCTTGTCAGGCCTGGACTATTGCTCAGCCTAACACAAAGCCTCATCAGTTCTCCCATTAGTATTCTTCAACTGATGGTTGACAACTTGAGTTTCACATGAACCGCTAGCTTTTTTGACAGTAGGCTGCTCTTCTCTCAGCAGGTCTGCTTTCATTGTGAAAGCTTTTATTTCCAATTTGATCATATATCTGACAAAAATCATTTTTCAATTGCCCAAATTCACAAGATTCTGTGAAATATTTCAATGTAATCGCATTAATATTCTCCCCTCTTTCTGACCGCTGATGTTAAACATATACTGTTCTTAAATAATATTAGTAGAGGGTTTCAAATAGCACTTCAAGGCCTTCAAAATTTCTCAAGTCTAGCTTTTCTGCTCCTCGTTGAGGTCTAGGGTGCATTATAGTTTGTTATCAGTTCTAAACATTCTGAAACAGAGTTGCTACTCTTATTTGTTCAGGTTTTCTTTGAAACTCTATGGCTATCTCATACTTTTGCCACTTAGTCTGGAAGCAGTTTCAATTATGTCTCAAATCACCTTTCATTGCCTCAGCAACAGAGACTCGGAAAGTCAAATCCACACTGACTCACCCAATACTACAAAGTTGCAGACTGAAGTTCAAATCATTCTTGGACTTTTCGTATAATAGCTAACTCCTTTATAGCTCTCGAGATGCACACACTTTCAGCTGCACATTTCTAACACTATGTTTTGACTTTAATGGCTTCTACTTGTCTCATGCAGAAAGCAACTACTTCAGAGGTCACATGACTATGGCAAGTCTCAGAGGACAAGCTACAGTGTACAATGCTTTTCTGCAAACACTCTACTTCAATGTCACTGTGTCCTCTCAAGTTTATTGGGTGTCACATGTAACAACAGTTAGCTGTTCATTCTTCGTTTTCTCAAGCTTTTCTCTTTTCCTCTAAGCCCAGTATATCAACAGAAGTGGGCTGTAAGATTTTTATGGAATAGCAAGATTTACAAGCTGCAAACAACAGCGTCCAAAATACAACATGTATCCTTTGAAAGAATTTAGTATTTTAATGGAAGAATAGTTAGCCCTGCAAAGTGGCTTCTGTTGTCTCTGCATATGTTTGTGAATAGATGGTTACAATGTTAATAGCGGCATTCACAAAGTCTAGGCATTAGATTTGTCCCAACTTTGACAATTTTAGCCATTATTGGAATAGTGTTAAAATGCTTTATTGCATTTACTATTTTTCCATGAATGTGCTATGTAAAAGGTGCTTTTGGTCTTAAAAATGTTTTAAATTTAAAGTAATATTCTAAATCAAGCTGAGCTAAAGGTTAACATTGAATTATCTGCATTGATGGTGAGATCAAATCGTAAGCCAGGTAATAGAAATTGGAGAACTGAAAAGGAAAATCACCATTATCAGAAAGAACAGAGGCAGAAATTCTACAATATACACAACATTTACAACAACAACTGAAAGTGGAAACAGATGTGAATGTTTTAGGGTGTCCTTTCATTGATAGTTACCAGAATTCAGTTCTATCAGATGGTCCTTTCTGAGATGTCAAATTAACTTGGTTTGGGCTTTTAGACTCCTGCCAGAGGCAGGAACAGAAGTGGGCAGATACTGAAACAGCACAGCTAGTCTGTATGCCAGTTTCCCAGCTCCAGTCTGCATGCCAGACCTTTTTCCTGGAGGCAGCGTTGGAATGTGGAAGGGTTGTCTGCGCACAGGTATGCAGTTAGGTTAACCATCAGACAGGACCAATTCAAGGAGGCTGACTAGAATTTTCCAATCAACCTCCAGGTTCCTAGAGGTGAGTGGAGCTAGGTTTGCTACTTTAAAGTATTAAAAGTATTAATTCAGTGACAGACCACAGGGAGGGGTGGGGGGGGGGCAGTGTCTTAGACAGCCTTCAAAGCCCCTGCTGCCTGCCCAGATGCAGCATTAGCTACAGGCTACTAGGTGCAAGGATTGTCCACCCTCTCCCCACCACACCTCCCACTCAGCCCTCTAATGCAGTGGCCCAGATACAAAGGCCATTTATTATTTACATGGAGAAGATTGGAGAAGGAACATTTCGATGTTGAAATATCCTCTCACTCATTTACCCGCCATGTATCATACTCCTAGCTTTCAGCTTGGAAGGTTATAGAACCCTGAGATCCAATCACCATCTTTAATCGGATGGGGAAACCTGCTGTCTGGCCATTCACTTGAGTCTATTTCTCACTAGAGTATGATTTTCTGACCTCTACCTGAGGTTGGCCATAGAGACCAGAAATCTGGAGGGGACACCCTGTCACTTGTCTCTTTCAAATTTTCGTTTTGTGGAAAGATTGCAAAAGCTGGGATTGTTCTGCTTAGTGCAGCAATGGTTGAGGGGAGATCTAATATTTAAATCTTCATTAGGTAAAGTAGGGAGAAATTAATCATTGTCAAAGCTACATGATTAGTCCATTCAACCCACTGAGGCTGTGCCACTATTTCATATGATCATGGCCGATTGTACACTTTGCTATCGTTTGCACACTATCCCCATAATCCTGTACGTTATTGGTCCCTTTCAACCCACATCCAGAGGGCGCAGTCTCAGAATTAAGAGGCACCAGTTTAGGAATAAAATGAGGAGGAATGTCTTCTCTCAGAAGATTGAGAGTCTTCAGAACTTCTTGCCACAGAGAGCTTGGGACACAGGTCTTTTATATATTTAAGATAGAGAAAGATAAGTCTTGAATAGTAGGAAAATCAAGGGTTATTGGGAAACAGCAGGAAAGTGGCTGTGAGGAGTGTCAGATCGGCCATGATCCTATTGAATGACGGAGCAGGCTCAAGGGGCTGAATGGTCTACTCCTGTTCCTATTTCTTATGATCTTATGGTAATTGTAGTGATACAAAAATGATCTTCTCTGATAAGTGTGTTGGCAACCAAAAAATCACAATCTTAGGATTATTGGCAAAAGAAACAGGGGATTGTGGACAAAGTGCTTACTAAGATCAAGAATAATGTTATAATCAGATTTCACATGAGCTAGAAAACAGAAATTGGACTTGTAGGGCTATGAAAAAGAAGCTGGGTTGTTGGATTAAATCAGATAGTTCTTTCAAAGAGCAGTTACAGGTTCAATGGACCAAATGGCCTTCTTACACGCTCTAGGCTTCTACAATATTCCAATTTCAACGAAGTACAATTTGCATTTTCTGATTACAGGTAGCCCTCCACTATCTGAAAGTACACCATTCCTAGGAAACCTTTCATAAACCAAAAAATGGTGTAAAGCAAAGATGCATGATTTATATAAGAAAAACTACTGCTGTTTTTCAAAAAAGTGAAAATCCTCTTCCGATTCACAAAAACAGGTACCGATGTAGTCTTTCATAAAAGCATAATTGTGTAAAGCAACGGTCAAAAGGTGGGGGCTACCTGTATCTCAAAAGCGATTTAAATACAAAGCCTTTTTTACTTAATTCTTCTTCAGTTTGTAAACTGCCATTTCTCCAATTTGCAGTGTGAATATAAGCATGCTTTTTTTCAGTATACTCTGTTTTCCTGATTGCTCATACGCCTGCCAGCATGTTGCGCATTAAAAAGACCTTGCTGCCAATATGTCTCAGTAAGGCTATGCATTAAACATTTTGGCAAGCTTTACAACGTTACTTTTGTAAATTTATATGAAATGCAAGATCATTGTAAGAGGTTTGGTCACTGTAGTGGGGGTTGCGGGGGGGAGGGGGGGTGGTGTTGATCTATGCAAAAGTCTTTATTAACATTTGATGGACGCCATGTCTTTTTAAAGAATTTTTGTCCAACAATTAAATTTATGTTTGCTGAAGGTGATGCTGATCTTGTCTCTGAGGCCAGAGCAACGTTCATGCCATCTGTCACCTTGACTATATGCAGTGTCCTCTGGGGAGAGCCTGCTGGCTCCTGACCACTTACAGATTGTACAGCCTGCATCTCCATAAGGCTCACAAGTACAGAGCCAGATGGCAAATGCATGCACACATTATGGGTCTTTATCTCTGTGCAGGAAATGTAGAAACCATTAGAGTTCTCGGTTGGAAAAATCAAGAGTTCCTTGTTCGATCAGTACTCACTAGTCCTACCTGATTCATTCATCACTGCAGGACCAGGTGATAAATAACTCATTTAAAAGAATAAGCAATTTTATCAAGTTTTTTTCCAGTTTGTTCTGTTTTCAATATTTTAGCAACCAATTTTGTATATCAGTATTGTTTGCGTATTTAAACTCCATAAATTAGGTCAAAACACAGATTTGAGTATTTCAAAATCATACCATGTATTTCTATTGCAATGAATACTGTATTAGGAAGAAATTAAGTCAAATTACTGTTGTGCCTTATAAGAAGCTAAAGGAAATTTAGCACCAGCTTTTGTGACTGACATCCAAATATATATGCTTGTAAAATTTACATTGCTGAATATATTTATTGTTTTGCCTTTCAGCCAACAACCACTTGAGTACCAAAAGTGTAAACATAAAAATATCATGCACTTCCTTGTTTACATTAGACATTTTCAGTGTAGGTTTTCCAGCACAATTTTCACAGTATGCCCAGATCCTCACGAGCTATAGCTGCAATTACCAAGATCCTTCACCAGTGATTCTCAAGACTAGGAGTAAAGAGTTGAGATCAGCTTCAAATTTATTACGAATATTGTATTTACCTCCTTCCTTTTTTAAAATTTAATTACATTTATGACTTGGTGTAACATTAAGAAACAAAGTAAGCTCAGTGGTAGAGGATTAATGCGATTTATTTTAAATAAAACAGCCAAGTTTTTATGGAAGACACCACCAGAATGAAACAAAATCAGATTGTTATGGTGCCAGGTGTATTTGTTCTATCTCACTCTCAATAGACACACTGTAACAGAGGTCAGAAAGTGTCAGAGGCAGTTAAACACTCAGTGTTCTCTATGGGATAAGAAGCTTATTTCAGCTCTCGCTGGAAGGATCTAAAACAATACGTTCGGTGACAGTGCAGCTCTCATTCTTTGAAACCATTCAATGGAGAAAGTGTGCAGATTAAGACTGGAAAAATAATGCTAATTTCAGCCTGAGCCTGAGAAACTCTTTGAAATCTATATTCAGCACTCCAGGTTTGATCAAGAATAGATCTGTTATAAAACAAACTACGCTAGTTTTAAACACAATGGCAAAATTCAAAGCACAAATATTGTCAGATTAACACTTTTTTTGTACATTTATACACTTCAAAAGTATTCAATAAATATGGTTTTGTTTATGTAATTCACAAATATTTATGGTGAAAATGATTGTACTTAGAACAATGTTCTATGTTTGGAAGTTGCACAGGTAATTAAAGCAGGCTGAAAATGATTGTTTAAATATTTTAAGTAGTCAAACATATAAAATATGAAATTGCACCAAGTTAAACAATTACAAAACATTTTTAGAGCAATAGAATAAGTTGTAAGCAACAAAACAGTGAAGCTAGTTTAAAGCCATTGCTTCAATGCATGGCAAATATGCAAAAATCAAACATTTCCCTAAGATTGGATACCATTTGGTAAGAGGTGATTGCAAGATAGAAATCTTTCCCATGATATTGTCCGAGAGGTTGGTGCAGATATTACTGATCAGAAAGAGGTTTGACAATTTAAGGGATGTGATTCAGGTACCTTCACCAGGATCATTCTCAGCAGTGCCTTCCAGCGAGATCTGGAGTAGAGATGCAAAACCATTCTGGGCACGTTTCCATTTAGAGTGGATTAGCCACCAAAAATAACACCTGGTTGAACAGTAAGCACCATTTCATGAAAAGTAAAACTATTCTGTGGGTGGAATCTTAGTGGGGCCTGTGCAATGTGGGCTATGAGGAGATGCGTGGCAGAATTGAACAAGAAGTTTGATGGGGGCTATCTTGAAGTCAATAGCACCTTACTACATCTTTTCTGCTTTTGACAAGTAGCAAAGTGAGTTTCTTTTTTTGACAGTGGGGTGTTGCTAATTAAAAGGTATTTATAGCCTGATAAATGCCTTCTCGATTCAACTGACCTTATTAACATTCAGTTTATCTTCCCAAACACATCTACCAGCTAGATGTCAAGAAATCTCAACACAGATCTGAGAACAGGCTCCTGAAGAATTCAGCTCACCAATGGCTGTGAGGAACCTTCACGTTGTTCAACATCTCAGATATGTTCCATGGCCCACAGCCAGATTGACCCTGTGTACTACCTCAATGTCACACACTTGCATCTTGTGCCAGCATTAATGCTGCATATGCAACAAGCAAGCAGCCATGTCTCTAAATCTTCAAGGAGTAATCCTCACCATGAAGTTCAGTGGGAGGGGGATCCTGGTACAGTTGGTCAAGAGCAGTTTCCAATATGAGGCTGTACCGAGGTGTCCAGTAAAGGTGTCCTTGGTCAGGGGATCTGTGCCTCTGCAGTCTGAGTGTGTGTGGATCATGGTCAATCCTGTGGCTCCACACAGCCAGTGCATGGAGTAAGGCTAACACAAACAGGGTAATGTACAAACACCAGTCAGGGGTCTGGGCACTTATCACACTGGACTGTTCAGCTAAGTTATTCAAGGGAATGCACCACAGTGAGTCCATCATGTCCGTCCACAGAATCTAAGGTAAAGGGGGCTGGGGCGGGGGGAGCAAGAGGGAATTCAGCTACAGGAATGACTCAAGAATCTATCCCTTAGAATTGGGGGCTGCAGGCTGGGGGAAAGAGGAGTGGAATGACAATCATGAGCAACTGTCAACATGGTACAACATGGATAGGAATGGACTAATATGGGTTGGGGGGGGTGGAATCACCCACTGTCAAGAGCACCCTGGTTGCAAAGGGGTGGGACAATGAATGTGGGCATGCCTGGAATTGCCACTTCATATATCAGGGCTTTATGGGGTTGGGGTTGGGGTGGAATGGTCAAATATAGGCTCATGGAGACAGTTTGGGTAGTGACTGGGAGGTGCGAAGCCTATGGGGTTCATGGGAAGGGCAATCAGAAAAGGAATCTGCTTGCGCAGGACCTCATTGACACACATGGAAGCCATTGGCTGAAGAACCTTCAATAGTGTTGAATATCAAAAGTGTGCAATGGGGAAGAAAATATCTGTGACCACACTCAGAATGACTTGTGAAGTAGGGGGCTGGATGATCCAGTGAAGCAAGGCACCTTAAAAGGAAAGAGCATTACACTCAGACCCATGCAGTGTACAGGACACAGACCTGTGAGGTCCTTAATCCCTGGTCATCCAAATGCATTGACTCCCTGTTCCAGGCATCACACAGCACCTCATTCACACCAACATGTTTGGACACAGATGTCAGGGTGAGAATAGAGTGTTTGGCTACAAGGAGCAATGGTGTCAGCAGAACCCATTCCCCTATATGCACCTTGTTTATGCTGTTACCACAAGCTGCAGCAGGCTGTCTACACAGACGTTAATCCACGGCCCTCCAAAGCTGTGGTTTCCAATGGCTACATGGGGACAGGCATGGTGAAGGTGAAGGGCCTGACTACCAGGGCCTGGAATGTCCTCTGTGGTGCGTGTGTGTGGATCCTCCTCTATATGGTTGCCTCCTGGCACTGCCCTATCTCCTCATGAATGTGACATGCCCCTGTCACCACGCCTTCGGTCCTGAGGATCAGTAGCTGGGGAGATGGGAGTGCAGCTGTGTGCTCCTCTCCAGCAGACCCTGATGGTGCTGGGCCTGAGTCTCCATGGCAGTCACCAACCTGTCCATGGAGACAGCCAGACGGTTGTTGAATCACTGCCCACTGCAGCCTCTGAGCAATGAGGCCTGTAGTGACCCACATCCCTGTCAGCTGCTCCTGATCCTCCCTAAGTCCCTGAAACCACAGGCTCCTCTCTGGCCTGAGGTGGAGCAGGTACTTGGTCTTCTCCAGTCCTCCAGTGCAAGCAGCCTGGGGTGTTAGCGAGTTTTGAGAAGATTTGTAGCTCAGGTTGAGATTCTGGATGTAGGTTTGCTCGCTGAACTGGAAGGTTCATTTCCAGATGTTTCGACACCCTACTAGGTAACATCTTCAGTGGGCCTCCGGGTAACGCACTGCTGATGATTCCTGCTTTCTATTTATATGTTTAGGTTTCTTTGGGTTGGTGATGGCATTTCCTGTTGTAATGTCATTTCCTGTTTTTTTTCTCAGGGGGTGGTAGTAGATGGGGTCTAACTTGATGTATTTATTGATAGAGTTCTGGTTGGAATTCCATGTTTCTAGGAATTCTCATGTGCATCTCTGTTTGGCTTGTCCTAGGATGGATGTGTTGTCCCAGTTGAAATGATGTCCTTCCTTATCTGTATGAAGGATACTAGCGAGAGAGGTTCATGTATCCTGGTGGCTAGCTTTCTGCCTGTTTGTCCAATATAGTGTTTGTTACAGTTCTTGCACGGTACTTTGTAAATGTCATTAGTTTTGGTTGTTGTCTGTACAGGGTCTTTCAAGTTCATTATCTTCTGTTTTAATGTATTCAAAATGAATGGATACCCAATGAACACAGTCCACCGATTTCTCAGCAACAAACCCAAACAAGCAGACAAAACACGTCCAGAAACCCTAGCCAGTCTCCCCTCAATCAAAGGCATCTCAGAAATGACTGCCAGACTACTCAGACCCCTTGGCATCATAGTAGCCCACAAATCCACCAACACATTAAAACAGCAGCTAATGAATTTGAAAAACCCTGTACTGACAACAAGCAAAGCCAATATCATTTACAAAATACCGTGCAAGAACTGTATCAAACACTACATTGGACAAACAGACAGAAAACTAGCCACAAAACGACATGACCCTCTCTCACTACTATCCTTACATACAGATAAGGAAGGACACCACTTTGATTGGGACAACACATCCATCCTAGGACAAGCCAAACAGAGACACACACGAGAATTCCTAGAAGCATGGCATTCCAACCAGAACTCTATCAACAAACATATCGAGTTAGATCCCATCTACCATCAGCTGAGAAAAAGAACAGGAAATTACATCACCACAGGAAATGACATTGCCACAGGAAATGACATCACCAACTCAAAGAAACCCAAACATATAAATAGAAAGCAGGAATCAGCAGTAGTGCTTCGCCTGGAGGCTCACTGAAGATGTTACCTAGTAGGGTGTTGAAACATCTGGAAATGAACCTACCAGCTCAGCGAGCAAACCTACATCCAGCCTGGGGTGTTCCTTTCTTGGCCAGTTTTGTGAAGTACTCACCAGCTAGTGCTCCTGCACTTTCTAGGACTGAAATTCTCAGTGAGTGTCAGGATCTGAACTGGTGGGGTGCCAGAGGTAACTTTCTTAGGGGAGCCAGCCATTTATGTGCAGAGGTGGTTGACATCCTGTTGGTACCTGCAACTCAAGAGACAGATGGTATGATGGCCAATAGGTAGAAGTGGTGTGCAGTGAATGACACTATTAGTGGGGTTAGTATGAGAGTTTCAATGTAATGATGAATAGTATCCATTCAGTTGAGGGGACATGGATGTCTTGACATCCCTGCAGGAGGGATCTCCATTGTCTCTTGTGAGGAGTAAGACTCTCTGCTCATAGAATCTGAGCAGTCAAATGTCAGACACCCTCCACCCATCCAGTCCCTTTCTGACTGGTGTGGTAGGTCTTCTTCTGGAATTACAAAGTCATTGGGACAGAGTGAGGTGGAAGTGGGTGGTCCAGCTGTTAGTGCTGGTGCAGGAGCAGGAGGTGTTCCAAGGTAGTAATTAGGCAGTGCAGAAATCATACAAGGGTTAGTGATGAAGGAGGTTGTGGGGAAACCTCCACTGGTCCTTCAAGAAAAGGACTCTTTTTCTTTGTAACATCCCTTTGACCAGGACCTTCAGGTCCCTGTTAGAGAATTGCAGCACTATTTTCCCCTTCTCCAACATGTTCAGCTTCTGTTCTTGACCGGGATGGGTAGTTTCAGAATACCAGTGCTTGTCCGGATGCATGTGGCCTTTTAACTATGGCCTGGTGTCAGAGAATGCTAGTCTCCTGGCAGATATCCAGGGAATGGCGGCTTGTTCCGGGAATGGTGCATGGTAAAATGTGGCACAAATCAGACAGGAGAGATGTCATCAGGGCAGGGTTGGTAAGATACAACGAGTAATTTCACAAGGAATTGCAGCAAAAATCCCTCCAAAACACTAGATGCAACTCACACCTAATCAAAAAAAAAGATTCGACTCAAAGTCTGTTTTTTGGAGGACTACAAACTAACATTTATAATTAATCTTCTCTGAGAAAGCAACTTTTGTGCTAATCATAAAAACCCCATCAATGTTTAGCTATTGCTAAAATACTCAAAGCTTTCATTTTGGGGTACATTGACTGGTTAGCTCAGATGCTTATAGCATGATGCTAATAACTCCAAGGTTATGGGTAGCATGGTGGCTCAGTGACTAATAGTGCTGCCTCGCAGCACCAGGGACCTGGGTTCAATTCCAGCCTTCTCCTCAAGTCTGTGTGGGTTTCTGCTGGGTCCTCCAGTTTCCTTCCACAGTCCAAAGATGTACAAGTTAGGCGAATTGGCTATGTTAAATTGTGGAGGGTAGGTGGATTAGCCATGACAAATGCAAGATTACAGGGATTGGGTGGATGCTATTCAGAGGGTCTGTGCAGAATTGATGGGCTGCATTGTAGGGATTCTATCTTAAGTTAGGTTTTCTTAGAAATGCCTACCTTCACTACTTCAGATAATCTTCAAGGAATTTTTCCTTCTGCTCACATTTTAATGAGTATGCTTAGACAATTATTTACATTTCAGCAACTTTAAAATTAAGCTTCATAAAAATGCTAAACTTTAGAGTTGAAGATATGAATCTGGACACTTTAAAAACCCTCTGGAATATTTATGTTATAAATGATTCTTTTTGGTTGTCACCTTTTTGACTTATGCAGTTTGAACTTGGAAATCAGAATACTATGAGCCATTCACATCTGCAGTATTGTTTTGAGTGGCGAGGGCAGACTGGAGGAATCAGGATAAGAGCCAATCAATACATTAATGACTTATCCTGAAAGTGAATTAGTCCATTACTTGGACAGTTATCTTTGCATGCTATCATTATGTTTTGTGGTGGAGAGTAGGTGATTATAATAGTCTAATACTTGCAATAGATGTTGTGTGAAGCAGAATCCATTGGTAAAGAGGTCCACTTCTACATGATTTGCAATTTAGCTGATGTATAGAGACCAAGATCAGCAATGTCATGGGAATATCTCAACTCTGCATTTTCTCCAACTCACAGGCATCCTGAAATGAACATATCCCATTGTCCCTTCATCCAGTCAGATCAAAATCTTGAAATTCCCTACTTAACATCATTGTGACAGTCACATCAGCACAAGAACGATAGCAGTTCAAGGAGAAGGCCTAACATCACCTTGGGGAAACAGTAACAGAGAATATAAGACTCTGGTGCGGCCGCATCTGGAATATTGTGTGCAGTTTTGGTCGCCATACTATAGGAAGGATGTGGAGGCACTGGAACGGGTGCAGAGGAAGTTTACCAGGATGTTGCCTGGTATGGTAGGAAAATCCTATGAGGAAAGGCTGAGGCACTTGGGGTTGTTTTCATTGGAGAAAAGAAGGTTTAGGGGTGATTTGATAGAGGTGTACAAGATGATTAGGGGGTTAGATAGGGTTGACAGTGAGAACCTTTTTCCACGTATGGAGTCAGCTATTACAAGGGGGCATAGCTTTAAATTAAGGGGGGGTAGATATAGGACTGATGTTAGGGGTAGGTTCTTCACTCAGCGAGTCGTAAGTTCATGGAATGCCCTGCCAGTAGCAGTAGTGGACTCTCCCTCTTTATGGGTATTTAAGCGGGCATTGGATAGGTATATGGAGGATAGTGGGTTAGTGTAGGTTAGGTGGGCTTTGATCGGCGCAACATCGAGGGCTGAAGGGCCTGTACTGCGCTGTATTCTTCTATGTTCTATGTTCTAATATAATTACAGCTTTGCCAGAATGTCCCAAGAAGAACATTTTCAAAAATGGAATCACTTAATACATTAAGTTAAAATTCCTCTCCATCTATTTTCAACAAGTTAAAATATCCAGGAACAGATTATAGACTAATGTATTAAGCAAGCACATACTTTTATTCAAGGGCACAATTTTGAAGCAAATATTTTCAATGTATATTCTTCAAATGTAAGATTTAAAGGCCTATTCATCGAAACAGGAATTGTTTACCATATAAAATGAGAATATGACTTGGAGGTGCCAGTGTTGGACTGGGGTGAATAAGGTTAAAAAAATCACACCACATCAATAGGTTTAATTAGAAGCACGAGCTTTCAAAGCGCTGCTTCTTCATCAGGTAGAATATGATTGAGAACGAGCACCTTTAATAAGGTTAAGATTTGAATTAGCAATTTTGAAAAGACCAAGGAGCATTCTGGAATAAACATATTTAATTGCAGGGAGGGTCATTTTCAATTGAGGGAGAATGGTCCATACCAGGTAAACTGGCAGAGATTGACAAACAGAATGGTAATCATAGGCTGAGTTTGAAGAGATGGTTTGGGTATCGCCTAGGTGCACTTCTGTAAGGGGAAAAGTAGGGCAGTCAAAATTCCCTGGATGACAAAATTTAAAAACGATGAAGCAGAAAAAGGTTGTAAAGGACAGATGCCTAAGTGATAGTACAGGTGAGAACCAAACTGAATACAAGAATCTCAGAGAGGAAGTGAAAATGGAATTCATGGAAGCAAAGATAGAGAAGAAACTGACAACTAAGATAAAGAGATCCCAAACATCAAATAAATGTACATAAATGGGTAGGAAGAGAAGAGGTAGGCCAATTAGAGATCTATGTATGGAGACAGAAAGCATGGTCAAGGTATTAAATTAATATTTTGTATGTTTTTACCCAAGGTAGATGACACTGCCAAATTCAAAGAAAGAGGAAGCAGTTAAGATACCGGACAGGCTAAGAATTGATAGAGAAGTATTCAAATGAATAACTGAACTTAAAGTTGCTAATCCACCAAATATCATGCATCCAAGGATGTTGAAGGGATAAAAGAGTGGAAGTGGCAGACCACTGGCCATAATCTTCCTATTCTCCGTGGAAACAGGAGTGGTGCTAGAGAATTAAAAGATGGCAAATGTTACAACCTAGCTCATATCTAAATAACCTGAGTGAACTTCATGAAAATGCAACAGAAATGAATTATGAAGGCAATGTGAGAAATGTGGTGTACCATGATGCCCAAAAGGTGTTTATTAAAGTGCCATATAGAGGCTTGACATAAAGTAAAATATCATTGAATGAAAAGGACAACAGTGACTGGATGAGTGGCAGGAAATTGAAAGATGGTGGGATTATTTTTTTTAATTTATAAAATGACCTAGATTTAGGTATCAATTTCAAAATATGCAGATTACATAAACTTTGGAAGCATTATGAACTGATAGACTGCAAGAGGATACTGACAGGCTGGTGGGACAGTGAATGTATAGGAACATAGCCATTTTGCCCATTGATCCCGCTGCACCATTCAATTTGATCATGGCTGATCAACATTTCAATGCCTTTTACTCATCCCATCCCCATAAACCTGATAATCAGAACTGTATTAAATTCTACTTTAAACATGCTCAACTATCAAATCTTCATGTTCCCATGAGGCAGTTAATTTCAAAGTTTCACAGCTGTCAGAGTAAAATAATTCCTCAACATTTCAGACACGCTTATTTGTAAACTGTGTCCCCGGTTCTTGACCCCCCTAGAATCAGCAGAAATACCATACCTGCATCTACCTGTCTGTAGGTACTTTGTAAGTTTCAATATGACCACTTCTCATTCTTTGGAATTCTGAAGAATACAAGTCCAGTTTCCCCAGACTCTCCTCATCGGATATTCCCATCATCCTGAGAATAAGACTGATGAACCTGTTAGATAAAATTGAAGACAGAAGGGTGAAATAATATATTTTGGTGGGACAAAATAAGAGAAGCATTAAAAAAAACCAAAAGGTATAATTTTTACAGGGGGTGCAGGAAAATGGAGATTTGGTATGGTGTATATAGACACAAATCATTGAAAGCAGTATGAATGATTAAGAAATTGATTTAAAAGACTTAGAATTCTGGGCTTTATAAACAAACTCATGGCTACAAAAGCAAAAATAAAAACTTATGATCAACTATTACAAAATAGTTTGACTTCAAATGGAATATTGTGTTTAATCACACTTTATAAAGAATGTGAAGGAGCAGAAAATGGTTGCAGATATGAGGGATTTCAATTATGTGACAGGCGTTAAAGAGAAAGTTGAGGAGATTTTTGATAAAGATGTTCAAAATTATGCAAGATTTAGATGGAGCAGATGGGAAAATTTGTTTCCCTTGATGGAAATGTTGAGAACTAGAGTGCACTAATTTAAGATGACTGGTAGATGACTGGTAAAAGAATCAATGGTGAAGTAAAGAAAAATGTTTTTAACATTGCCAGTGGCTAGGATCCAGACTGCACTACCTGAATGTTCTGGAAATGGACTCAATTGTGGTTTTTAAAAGGAAATTAGTTAAACACTTAAAACAGTAGGGCTACAGGGAGGATTATTGTTTAATTTCATACACAGGATGTGGGCATTGCTAGCTGGGCCAGTATTTATTGCCAACCCCTAGTGACAGTTGAGAAGGTGATGGTGAGTTACCTTTTTGAACCATGGAAGTCTATCACTCGATCTGCAGTGTGGTCAGGGAGCGAGCTCTCAGGAAGGTCCAGGGATGCTGGCCATGAGTGCCTGACACTTGCTTAATGATGTCAGACATTCCCCACAGTAGCAACACAGGCCTCCTGCTGATTCTCCAATCAGGGATATGGATCCTCGATGGGAACAGCATTATCCCTCTATTCTAATAATTCCAATACTTTAAGCTCAATTTTGTTTCACATCATATCAGATCCATAAACAGGATGCTCAGTATGAAATTTTATTACATTTGCTACATGGGCAACCAGTGATGAAGTATAATTCTTTTGAATAACAAATATTAGTTACCATTAAAGTTGTTTTAACTTACTATCTGGGTTTGCGAGTGTGATTATGCTCCAAGTCTGAACAGCCACTTTTATTCAAATACTATTATTAATATTTCAGGTTGATAATCAATAGTCAGGTTTTTGAATAAGATCGATGGTTATGGAGTAAGATTTTGTGAAGGCTTAGAACAACAATATTTTTAAGAAAAGTACTATTTTTAAATTTAAGCAATAAAATTAAATATATTGTACTCCAAGTATGACTTGAATTTTAACAGATACAAATCTTTACCAAAATACTCCTTCTGTTGTTGTAAACTTGCAGATTAGTGCTTCATTAATTAAAATCTTCCTCATTAGAATGCTAAGCACTTGATGTTGACAATTAATAACCACGCTCTAAAGTCTTGAAGGTCAGTTTATGTTGAATACGTGAGGGTCATTTGCAAAAATAACAGCATAAAGCAGACAATATGTTTTTTTTAGGAAATACTAACACAAACAAACTGTTGTAAAGGAGGGTAGAAGGTTAAGGAGTGATCTGATTGAAGTCTTCAGTGCAGTAACAGGAAAATATGTTAGATAAACTATTTTCACAGGTAGAGAGTCTAGAACTATGGGGCATAATCAGACAATTAGGGCCAGACGATTCAGGAGAAATGTTAGAAGCACTTCTACAGATAAGAGTGGTGGAGATGTGGAACACTCTTCCACAATAAGCAATTAATGTTAGATCCGTTGTTCATTTTAAATCGGAGATAGACTTTTTTTTTGTTCAGCAAAGGTATTAAGGGATATGGATCAATAGCATGGATATTAGGCTACAGATTATCCAAGATTCCATTACATGATGAAACAGGTTTGATTGACTGAATGGTAGTAAATGCTGTGGAAACTCCAAATCCAGCAGCATCTGAAGAATCATATTAGACTCTCTGTTGTATTCACCCACTTCTCTCACTCACTCTTATCTCACCATTCCTCCAGCTTCCCTCCCTGCTCCCACTACTAACCCTGCAGGTCATCTGAACTGCCGACTCACTCATTCAGGACACTCACCATCATTCCTGGACTTGCAGCAGCACAAACCGCTATGACAGTCACCTTCATTTCACTCAATCCCTTCTTTTGTCTCATTCCAGGAGAATGGAGAGCCAAGAGGAATGGCGAGGTGCCCAAAATTCAGTTCCTCATTCCTTAGAAGGAAATGATCCTGTTATTGGCTGGAAAATACCAGGAGAGCTCTTGTGGTGATGTCAAAATCTTAATGTCCCAGCAACCCAGAAAGAAGCATTGTCCAGTGTTTAAAGGCCTTAAGAAATAGGAACATACAAACCCTCAAGCCTGCTCTGCCTTTCAACATGATTATGGCTGATCTGACATACTTCACATCCACTTGCCTGCCCTTTCCCCATAACCATTGATTCCCCTACTGATCAAGAATCTATCTCAGTCTTCAATATACGCAAGGGCTCTGCCTCTCTGTGGCAAGGAGTTCCAAAGATCGACAAACCTCTGAGAGAAGAATTCCTCCTCATCTCAGTCTTAAATTGGCACCACTTTATTACAAGAGTACGCCCCCAGTCCTAAACTCTCCCATGAAGGAAAACATCCACCCAGCAATTACACTGCTTTGTAATTTTGCTACTCGCCTGTTACCTCACTATGAACATACCTTAACATGCCTGAACATACCTTAACATGCCTGAACATATGACACCTTTGCTCTTTTGTCTCCTGCAGGCATGAGTGGCATCTACAAGGCCCTAGTGTCCAACATGCCACAACATATCTCCCCTTTCACCTGAGAGAAAAAAGCAGGGATGCCTCAGGGGAAGCATCATGAAGGCTGCTTTCTGCTCTCCCCTTCAGCTCAGATAGTGGCACCTCAGAGGGCAGGCTTTGCTCGATTAAAAGTAAGAAGTACATGCTGGTAAGCACAGCCACTGCCATATTAGAATTCCTGCAGCATGGAAACAGGCCATTTGGCCCAACAAGTCTATAACAGCCCACTGAAGAGTAACCCACCCATTCCCCTAACCAATATTTACCCCTGACTAATGCACCTAACACTATGGGCAATGTAGTATGGCCAATTCACCTGACCTGAACATCTTTGGACTGAGAGAGGAAACCAGATCACCTGAAGGAAACCCACGCAGACACAGGGAGAACGTGCAAACTCCACACAAACAGTCACCCAAAGCTGGAATTGAACCCAGATCCCTGGCACTGTGAGGTAGCAGCGCTACCCACTGAACCACTGTGCCACCTCTGCAATTGGCTGAGGAATAAATACCCCAGGCTGCCAGCAGTCAGGGCACCAAGCAATAGCTCGTCCCAGGACAGAAGAGGACCTCACTGTGTCAGCCATTAACAGCTTCATTGAAGTGCACAATGTTGGGAACTGTGTTAACACAGCATTCCATATTTGGTGTTTGCTGTGTAGCATGAGACCTAATGTAATTGTGTCAAATTAGTAACTAGCCTCCTGCAAACTGAAACAAAATCTCCACACAAAAACAGAGATGTCATAAGAATTGCCAAGGTCTTGACTTATGTCAAGGATTTATCAGGCCCATCCTACTACATTACAATGCAGTGAGTTAAAAATAAGGTGGTTTTGATCTCAGAATGAATGAAAACTAATCTTCAAGAAGAGGTGGGCAGGGAGACAACGATTATCTGATTCATGAGTAGCCATCTCATGGCCATTGGCCACAAGGCATTAGACTGGTGATTGACCTAGCATTAATAGCCAGCACACAAAATATGGAATATTAATAGGTACAAGAGGGGCCAAAGAGACAAGAAGATCCAGGGAGGTGAGCCAGAAGTTCCACTACATCAGTCCAAGGGAAGAACAAAGCCTGTTGGTACAGAGACCATCCCAAAAGGGCGTAAAACCACTGGGACATGGGAATGCATTGCCCCTACTCCTCCATGGTACAGGACAGCTCCAGGATCAGTAAAGATCATAGTAGAATCAATAAAAAAAAACCATAGGTCATACATTCTCAATCAGAAAATTGCTATAAATCATCCACTGTCTATATTAGGTCACAAACCCCTAAAAAACAACAACAAGTAGACACAGATTCTGCAGGCAGGTTTATCAGTGAAACTGTGCAACCTGGCTCAGAGGTTACAGGAGTGCAGCAATGCCCTGAGGATCTGGCTACCTCCCTGGACATGTTAGCAACAGCCTTTGAGAGCCAGGTCAAGCTCTCTCATGTGGATATGCTCAGAGGCTTGCACTCTCTTGCAATAACTAATAGTGTTTACCACCAATAGCTAGACGACATGAGAAACAAGGGATCCTAACCTCACTCCAGCTGCCCTTCCTCACAAGGAGACTGGGCAGTGCCAGTAGGTGTCTAGCTGGAGGAAAACCCAAACACACCAGATATTTCCTGTCAGGACATTCCAGAGGTGGCCAGGCCCTCCACCTCCACCCTGCCTGCCATCCTGTGGAAATTCAAGCCAAAGAGGGTGTACCTGTCTCTGGGCAGGACACATACAGGATGTCTAGGCCACCTAGATATAAACACCCTGATTGAGTTTCCCAGACATGGGCCGGACTGTTGGGCAGGATACCTTCTACCTAGCTGTAGAGAAAGAAAGGAAACCTTCTGAAGGCTGATGGTTGGCACTGATGACACTTCATTGTAAAGAAGTCATCACTCATCTAAAAATATGGTCACTTTTCATGATCAGCTGTTTAAGCTAACATATGTCGAGCAGCACCGAGAAGATTGAAGCTATTGAGGCTCATAACCCTAAGCATCACATGATGTTTTATGGTCCTGTGTGTGAGGTGCAGGCTGTGTGAACTTGCAAAGTACTGGCAATTTTGGCATCAAGAGCAAATATTTCCAAGCCATCAAACACTGAAGTATATCACAACCATCAGACAAATTGAGTTCTTGAATGGCTGGTCAAGAGTGCTTTGGGCCAGGACTGGTAACTTACATAGTTAGTTAATGCCTCAGTTTACATGTATTTCACCTGTACTACATGAATGTGTGTCATGCTTTTGCCAATTATCGGGCCTTATCACTCAAAAATGAAGCCCTCTTCCTCAGAGAATGAAACACTTACTCTGCCCACTTCAGATGTGGTGGCAGCTATTTTCAGCTCCATTGCACACTGGTTATTTGTATCACGATAGAAGGAAACAGCAAACGAATCTCAGGCTTGGCCTTTTACCCTTGGTGAACCCTCAAATGTAGACAGTCTCTTCTTAGTAGATCTCCCTGCCAACTCTATCAGCTTTGAACTTACTCACATTCCCACCCAAACCATCCATGTAAACATTCACCTCTGTACCTTACATCCCTAGCCCCAAGTTATTGAGTAAATATGCCTGATGTAATAGTGCATCAAGACCAGAGTGACTGGAAAAGCCTCCCCCTCCTGCATTACTCCTTTGCCTTTAATACTCAATCATCTCCCTCTACTTTGACTCCACCCCATCCCCCCCTCCTTCCCGCACCCACCACCTCGCAATTGCTATTCCCCCTGAATCCCAACATTTTGGCTCCAAACTACACAATTAAGCTCCCCAGCTTCTCTCCACAACAGTGGCCCCTGGTAACCCATCTTGACATTTAGTGGATGCATCCCCAGTGCTGATTGTGACCAAGCCCCTTAATGATTTAGATCAGTAGCTCCAAATAGTGAGGGACCAGACCCCGGAGTGATATCTACACTGCTCCTAACTGACTTCCTGCAAATCACTTCACAGATCTTGCTGGACAGAACAGACTGTGGTCCACTTCCCAGACAGTACAGATGTGGGCCCCTGGCCCTGAATGTTCCAAGTATGCAACTGACCATACCCAAGCTCCTGGACTTATATCAGAGGCTACTCTTGAATTACTGTGCTAGATCCCTTGACATGACAAGGGACTCATTCTTGTTAAGAGTATGATATGGTCATTTGCTTGAATCATACGCAGTGTATTTAGCATGTACACCATTGGCACCCATATTACATGTGCGAAACTGCCATACAGCAGCATATCCACTCCTTGATCGACCTCCTCGAAAAGTTGCCTGTCTTTGTGTCTGTGCTAAAAGGCAAGGCAAAATAAAAATGCTGACAGTCTGTAAACTCTGGCTGAAAGGGCAAAATGCAAAAACGCAAGGCAAGATAGGAATGCTGTGAGCATCCAAACAGGCATAAAGTGAGTGAGCACCAAGAGACTGAGATTGAGATACAATCTGTCATGCCAGCAGCATGGCAATGAAAAGTGTTGCTCTATTCCAAAGTGCAACATCAAAACATGGAATCGTCTTGCAAGTAGGTCAGGGATATGCCTAAAGAGTGTGGTGAGGCTGGTAGTAGATGCTTCATTAACTTTTCATTATTTTTCTGAATAGCCCATATCGGGTTTTGTTTATTCGTGAGGCCATGCCTGGAAGTTAGCCGCAGGTTGGTACCTAATCAAAAGATTCCACAGCTGCTTCATCACTGGGGAACAGCATCATGTTTAAACCGATCACAGAAGTTGGCTATTAACGATATCAGTACCTGGAAATTGGTTCCAGCAAGTTTGGAAAATTCCTTATGCACAAGCTGATGGCAGATGTTGAATGGTAACTAAAGCCTCATGGAAGTGAGGGTCAGTCTATCAGGGAGTGGAAGAGTTTGAATTGGGTTTTGAAATGTATGTTCTGTAAGGAGAAATCTCACTGTTGTTGCTACAGCATGAAGTTTTGAAAGCTCCCAGTCTAACCTCCTTCTAGACTTAGGAAAGCTCAGAAAACCAAGTTGTATTATTGCCTTTATCCAAGTAAACAATAATGGTGACATGGATCAACATCTTCAGAAATTTAAGGAAGAAACCATCATCTACCTGTGGAACAGCACATTGTCAAAACCACATATGTAGTCTGGCTGATTTTGTCATTTTATTTAACTGTTTTAATCTGTCTGTCTTTTGTGTGAATGAAAGTTTTTGAGTTTAAACACAGACCAATTAGATTTCTTTGTTGTTTAATGTTGCTCCATTATAGTGATTGGATTCTTAATAAATGGCTAAGTCTTTTGTTTAAGGTACAAAATGATAATCAATTATTTGCAGTCCGGAATTGGTTATTCAAAAGTCTAGTTAGGAACTGTTCAGGTCAATTTTGGAGGTTTTACTTTTATTGTGTTTTAAATACAAAGGTCGAAAAGCTGATTTGGTTCATCTGTTTTGGTGTCCTAACACTGGCACATATCAGATGCTAATGTCCATGGACAAGGGCTATATGCCTATAGATCTGCCCAAAGATATTACAATATTCTTAGTGCCCTGGTTGGTACAGCACTTCTGGTTTCTTTGGGATATTAAAAAGGCCAAAGTCTGCTGCCTCAGAGTAACCACTAAAATGAGCCACATTGTCTGCTGCATTTATGCCAGGCAGCTCCATGAGAATTTTTTCTATGGTATTGGTATAGTCTTTGCAAGTTGAGGAGTCTGCTATTTGTTTAGAAGTGGATGAATATGCTCTCTTTAAAGCTTGCCTTTGCCTTTTGAAGCATCACAATGAAGGAGAAAAGGTTCTAAGCTAGAATACATGCTTGCTTAACACCAAGATAGGGAAGCTCCCTGGAAGAGCTACATTTTGCTTGACTCAACTTTTCTAACTTGCATGCTATTGATGGAGAATGGAGGATACTTTAATAATGACAGTAATTTCCCAACTCTGTCACAGCTTACTTTATCGAAGGCCTTGGCAATATCGTGAACAGGTGTACCGGTTCATGTTTTGCTCACAAAATTTCCCCTTTTCTACCTCAACACAAAAATCTGTAGTTACCTATTGGGTCCAGATCCGCATTCACTTCAGGAGGATTCCTCAACTATTGTCAGAATAAGTCTAGGTAGGCTTAAGGTTAGGGTTAGAAACATTGCAGCCAAGAACTTATCTGCAATGGAAAGTAGCACAAGCCTATGTAGTTAGAGCAGTCAGACTTATCTCCATTGTTTTGGTTGGACAAAATTACTGAATCTCATTGTCCCACTGATCTGTAAACTTGCAAGGATCACACTTCCTTGTTCATGGATCTTGGCTGGAAGCCCATCTATTCTAGGCCTTTGAATGATGTTAACTACACTGCAGTGACTTCAATCTCTTCATGGGTTGGCTCTTCATCCATCTTGGATTTCACTTCTATTTGGGAGTTTTTTGGAATTGATGGTTGTTTGTTGTACCCCACACTGTCACCAAATCGACTCAAAATAAATGGACTTTCAGTCTCTAAGCATGAGATTGAAGGTATTAGTGAGGTCTGCACATGGTAAGAAGCTCTTTCGACAAATATCAAGGCTTTGTAGAAGGATCATCTATCTCCCACATCTTAACAATGAATATAAAAACTGGCTGAAAACTAAGAATAGTATGTATCCAATAAGTTCTTTTGGCATGGGAGCGAAGTACTGAATGAACATTGAATAGGACAACACAGTACAGGCCCTTCAGCCCTCAATGTCGTGCTGACTGTTTATCCTAAGATCAAAATAACCTACACAGCCTACATTTTACTATCATCCATGTGCCTATCCAAGAGTAGCTTAGATGTCCCTAATGTATCTGACTCTATTACACTGCTGGCAGTGCATTCCATGCACCCACTGCTCTGTGTAAAGAACCTACCTCTGATCTATTCCCTAAGCCTTCCTCCAATCACCATAAAATTATGCCCCATCATGATAGACAATATTGCCCTGGGAAAATGTCTCTGGCTATCCACTATATCTATGCCTCCCATCATCTTGTACACCTCTATCAAGTCACCTCTCATCCTTCACTCCAATAAGAAAAGCCCTAGCTCCCTCAACCTTTCTTCATAAAACATGTCCTCCAGTTCAGGCAGCATCCTGGTAAATCTCCTCTGCACACACTCTAAAGCTTCCTTATCCTTCCTAAAATGAGGGAACCAGAACTGAACACAATACTCCAAGTGTTGTCTAACTAAGGCTTCATACAGCTGTAGCATAAGCTCACAGCTTTTAAACTCAATCACCCTGCTAATGAAAGCCAATATACCATAATTCTTCTTAACAACCCTATCAACTTGGGTGGCAACTTTGAGGGATCAATTGAAATGGACCCCAAGATCCCTCTGTTCCTCCACATTGCCAAGAATCCTGCCTTTAATGCTGTAATCTGCATTCAAATTTGACCTTCCAAAGTGAATCATTTCACATGTTTCCAGTTTGAACTCCATCTGCCATTTCTAAGAATCCTCTCCAATAATTTGCCCACCACCAACATAAAACTGACTGGTCTACACATGATGTTAAGTATGTCCAACCAATACACAGCAACAATCAACAAAGCAAACTACATGCTGTCTCACATAATGTGGCCAATTGAACATAGTTAAAAGATGGAATAACAAGACTGGACTATGCTATGTTCAGATCACACCTTGAGTTCCATACCAATCTTAAGCCCCAGAAACGGGGAGTCATTTATGGACTGCGAGCGGTGCAAATACATGCATTGAGACAGATAAAACTCAAATCACTGATACTCGGCAACACTGGAGAAATCTGGGATTCTCAGCTTGGAAAGAGGGTGCCTGGGAAATTGCATTACGGAATTGTAAGAGATTGCTAAGTATGTAGATACAGTTGGATTAATTGTAGGAGTAAAACAAACTAATATTTCAAACATTCCTAGATTCAGGGGTAGTGCTGGGAGACTGGAGAATTGCAAACATTATACCATTTTCTAAAAAGGATTGTAATCGGAGGCCTAGTATTAGCAGACCAATCACTTCCCACTGTGGAGTTTGGTACCCCTCTTCAAATAACTATTCACAATAGGATTATTGTCAAATGAAAAAATGTGGGCAGATTCGGAAGAATGATGCATGGATTTGTTCAGGAAAATCATGCGCAATTAACTTGGAGATTTTTGAAGCGGTAACAGAGAAGGTTGATGTGGGCAAGGCTGTTGATGCCACATGCTTGGAATTCCAAAAAGCAATTGATACAGTGCCACACAACAGACTGTGGGGAAAGTTATAGTTCATGACATAAAAATGGCAGTAGCAACATGGATACAAAATTAGCTGAGAGATAGGAATGAGAGGATAATGGTCAATGGGTACTTGTTTTTCAGGCTGGAAGGAGATTTGATGTGGAACTCCCCAGGAGTGGTTATTGGGATCCTTGTTTTCCGAGTGTAGATATAAATAATCTACACCTGTGTGTGCAGACACAATTTCAAATTTTAGGGATGACACAAAATTTTAGGACATTGTAAATTATGAAGGCAGAATAGTCACCAACAAGTTGGTGAAATGGGTGGATAGGTGGAAGATTAAATTCAGTGCAGAGAAGGAGGAGGTGATACATTTTAATGCAAAGAACATGTTGAGACAGTATTGAATAAGTTACATTTTGTAAGGATGTGCAAGAGCAGAAAGACCTGGGTGCATATGTGCATAAATAATCAACAGTTGCAGGACAGGTGGAAAAGGCATTAATAAAACATAAAGCATTATGCTATTTGAATAAGACTTCTGTTAGATTTCAGATGGATTATTGCCTACAGTTCTGGAAGCCATACTTTATAAAGGATGTGAACATATTGGACAGCATATTGAAGCAGTCTATAAGAATGGTTCCAGGGATGAGATACTTAGTTATGAGGATAGATTGGGGAATTCAGGACTGTTTTCCTTGAAGAGAATGCAGCTAAGAGGAGATCTGACAGAAGTTTTCAAAATCAGAAGAGGTATAAGAAGGACGGGTTGCACCTGAACTGGAGGGCCACCAATATCCTGGGCGGGAGGTTTACTGGAGCTCTTTGGGTGGGTTTAAACTAGATTGGCAGGGGGGGGGCGGGAACTGCAACAACAGATCAGATAATGGAGTAGTTAGTGAACAAACAGATACAGCATGCAGAGAGTCTGTGAGGAGGGACAGACAGTTAATAGGGCAAAGGATCAGTCAGTCCGATGGGTTGAAGTGTGTCTATTTTAAGTATCAAGAATAGGGGTGATGAACTTAGAGCGTGGATCAGTACTTGGAACTATGATGTTGTGGCCATTACTGAGACTTGCATATCATAGAGGCAGGAATGGTTGTTGGATGTTCCAGGGTTTAGATGTTCCAAAAGGAACTGTGGGGGGTAAAAGAGGTGGTGGAGTCACATTGCTAATCAGAGGTAGTACCACAGCTGCAGAAAGGGAGGTCATCGAGGAGGGTTTGTCTACAGAGTCAGTATTGGTGGAAGCCAGAAACAGGAAAGCAGCAGTCACTTTATTGCGAGTATTCTACTGATCTTCACCAACCAACCCCCTCCCCCGATACTGACAGAGACACGGAGAAGCAGATTGGAAGGCAGATTTTGGAAACGTGCAGAAGTAACAGAGTTGCTGTCATGGGTGACTTTAACTTCTCGAATATTGATTGGGACCTCCTTCGATTAAATAGTTTGGATGGAGCAGTTTTTGTTAGGTGTGTCAAGGAAGGGTTCCTGACTCAATGTGTAGGTAGGCCGACTAGAGGGGAGGCCATGTTGGATTTGGAGCATGTCAACAAACTATGCCAGGTGTCAGATCACTCAGTGGGAGAGCATTTCGGTGATAGTGGTCACAACTCCCTGACCTTTACTATATTCAAGGAGAGGGATAGGAGCAGATGGTGTGGGAAAGTACTTAATTGGGAGAGGGGGAATTACAATGTTATTAGGCAGGAATTGGTGCATCTAAATTTGGAACAGGTGTTCTCAGGGAAATGCATGACAGAAATGTGGAGGTTGTCTAGGCAGCACTTGCTAGACAAGCTTTGTCCCACTGAGGCAAAGAAGGGATGGTAGGTTGAAAGTACCTTGGGTGAGAAGGGATGCGAAACATCTCGTCAAGAGGAAGATTAGGTTAGACTAGATTCCCTACAGTGTGGAAACAGGCCCTTCGGCCTAACAAGTCTCCGAAGAGCAACCCACCCAGAGCCATTCCCCTACATTTATCCCTTCACCTAACACTACGGGCAATTTACCATGGCCAATTCACCTAACCTGCACATCGTTGGACTGTGGGAGGAAACCGGAGCACCCGGAGGAAACCCATGCAGAGACAAAGGAGAACGTGAAAACTCCAGATGGACAGTTGCCCGAGGCAGGAATTGAACCCAGGTCTCTGGCACTGTGAGGCAGCTTACTTAAGGTTGAGGAAATAAGGATCAGACAGGGGGCTTTAGGGGGTTACAAGATAGCAGGAAGGAACTGAAGAATGGACTTGGGAGAGTTACAAGGGGGCATGAAAAAGCTTTAGCGGGTAGGATTAAGGAAAACCCTAAGGCATTCTATACTTACGTGAGGAACAAGAGGATGGCCAGAGTGAGGGTAGGGCTGATCAGGGATAGTGGAGGAACTTGTGCCTACAGTCTGAAGAGGTAGGATAGGTCCTTAATGAATACTTTGCTTCAGTTTTCAATACTGAGAGGACCTTGATGTTTGTGAGAGTGGTGTGAAACAGACTGATATGCTCGAATAGGTTGATGTTAAGAAGGAAGAAGTGCTAACAATTTTGAAAAATATAAGGAAAGATAACTTCCCTGGGCCAGACGGAATATACCCAAGGTTATTACAAGAAGCAAAGGAAGAGATTACTGCACCTTTGGCGATGATCTTTGCATCTTCACTGTCCACTGGAATAGTGCCAGATGATTGGAGGGCAGCAAATGTTATTCCTTTGTTCAAGAAATGGAATAGGGATAATTCTGGGAACTACCAACCAATCAATCTTACATCTATGGTGGGCAAATTATTGGTGAGGATTTTGAGAGACAGGATTGATGATGACTTGGAATACTACAGCTTGGTTAGAGATAGTCAGCATGGCTTTGTGAGGGGCAGCTCATGCCTCACAAATCTTATTGAGTTATTTGATAAAGGTAGCCAGTGAATGTGGTGTACAAGGAATTTAGCAAGGCATTTGATAAGGTTCCCCAGGGTAGGATCATTCAGAAATTAAGGAGGCATGAGATACAGGGAAATTTGGCTGGCTGGATACCAAACTGGATGGCCCATAGAAGACAGAGGGTAATATTAGATGGAAAGTATTGAGTCTGGAGCTTGGTGGCCAGTGGTGTTCCGCAGAGATTGGTTCTGGGACCTCTGCTCTTTGTGATTTTTATAAATGACTTAGATGAGGAAGTGGAAGGGTAAGTTAGTAAGTTTTCAGATGACACGAAGGTTGGTGGGGTGGTGGATAGTATTGAGGGATGTTATAGGTTGCAACAGGACATGACAGGAGGCAGAGCTGGGTTCGATAAGTGGCAAGTAGAGTTCAACCTGGAAAAGTGTGAAGTGATTCATTTTGAAAGGTCGAATTTGAATGCAGATCACAGGGTTAAAGGCAGGATTCTTGGCAGTGTGGAGGAACACAAGGATCTTGGGGTCCATGTCCATAGATCCCTCAAAGTTGTCACCCAAATTGATCGAGTTAAGGTATGTGGTGTGTTGGCTTTCATTAGCAGGGGGATTGAGTTAAAGAGCCATGAGCTTATGCTGCAGTTCTATGGAGCCCCGATTAGGCCACACTTGGAAAATTGTGTTCAGTTCTGGTTGCATCATTTTAGGAAGGATGTGGAAGCTTTAGAGAGGGTGCAGAGGAGATTTACCAAGATTCTGCCTGAACTGGAGGGCATGTCTTATGAAGTAAGGTTGTGGGAGCTAGGGCTTTTCTCATTGGAGCGAAGAAGGATGAGAGGTGACTTGATTGAGGTGTACAAGATGTTGAGAGGCATAGTTAGAGTGGATAGCCAGACACTTTTTTTCCCAGGGCAGAAATGTCTAGCATGAGCTGACATAATTTTAAGGTAATTGGAGGAAGGTTTAGAGCGATATCAGAGATAGGTTCTTTACACAGAGAGTGGTGGGTATGTGGAATGCACTGCCAGTGGTGGTAGTAGATTCAGATACATTAGGAACATATAAGTGACTGTTGGATAGGCACATGGAAGATAGTACAATGAAAGGTATGTAGGTTAGTTTGATTTTAGAGTAGGATAAAAGATCAGCACAACATCGAGGCCCAAAGGGCCTGTACTGTGCTGTACTGTTCTATGTACTATGTATGGGTAGAGCAGATAGGGAGAAACTGTTTCCACTCTTAAAAAGGGTCAAGAATTAATAAAGGCAGATATAAAGAGCATTGCAAAAGAAGCAAATATGAGGTGAGCCAAGTTTTTCACACTGTAAGTTGTTAAGGTCTGAATTACACTTCTTGGAAGTATGGTGGTAGCACTTTCCATTGAGACTTTAAAAAAATATTTAAATAGAAAATTTAAACAGAAACAATGCTCAAGGAACTAACAAAGTCAAAATGCTCAGAAAGATGGAGCAATAATGGACTGAATGGCCTCCTGCATCAGAGCAATTCTGTAACTGAAAAGCACCTAGGTTTAAACTAGTAGAAGATTAGACTGAATTTTTAAAAAATCTTCAGAGTGCTTTTTGATGGTTGGCCAACATGCTTTGGGTGGAGGATTGCCAGATGCTGCAAGTGAATCAATTTCCACCCATGGCTGGGCAGCCCTAACCCTGGCTTTCTCCAGGTGGCCGCCAATCTCCTTTAAGACCTATCCCACTTTGTAGGCCTCTTATGTTCTTACCACAAAGAAACCTGTTCCTTGCACTCCTTGATAACCTGCCTATCCCCCAGATTTCCAATCTTCAGACTGGTCAGGATCTTGGGTTTGGTAGCTCCTGTCTTTATCTCTCTCCCTCTCCAATTCCCAAATTCTCAGCACCTCCCTTCCCACACTCACTGGATCAGGTAAATTAAAGACCAGGTGAATGAGTGGGTAGCACATGAAACAAACTTCCTAATCAATACTGGAGGATAAACTTAGACTTTATGAACTGTGTTTGTGTTGGTATTATATTAGAACCTCTCCAAATGGATGGATTCAAATTGACCAAATGAACGAAATCATCCAAAATTATCGGAATGAATATATTTTCATGGCATCAAATCCTAACTTTGGAGTTCTAAAGGAAAAGGCGCCCTCTAGTGGCCTAAACTGTACAAAGGAACTGAATAAATTCTCTGCCAACCATTTCAATTATACTCAATCATTCCTATTAAAAATAACAAGACATTTTATTCCCCACAAGTTTATGAATCTGTTAACGCTCAGCAGTTCGCTTTATGTCTATATTCAATCAATCAATCTTTAATTCACAACTTATTTTACATAATGGACGAAATGTGTATTGGGAAAAAACAACAGTCGCAAACTGTTCTGATAGCAGAAATTGAGGAAGGAGTTCAGTGGACTCAGTGATAAATCACAAACTGCCACAACCTGCTGGCCCATTGCCATTGTTTATGTTATTTGTTTCACACAAGTGGCACTCACCTTTTGCTGGCCCCATTTTTTTTAAGAACTTGAGGTGTTTCCATTTTAGTTGAAAGTACTGCAGAAAATTAAGACTCATATTTAACAGTAAATGACACATTTAATAATGTAACAATTGTTAACACAATGCCAGTAAACCTGCCAATTCAGAATGTAATCAGTTTGAACCGATTCATTCCTGCGTCCCTTAATCTAATCCTTCAAACCCCTTTATTTATTTGTCCCTAATCTGACGCTAACTCACACTGCTTCCCAGGTTTACCTGTTTCTTTCTTAGTCTTTACAATTCAGTAACTAAGTAGATCAGCCATTGGTTCCCTCATTCACGGAGACTCCCAAGATCCTGTTAACTTCACTGCACTAATATTCATTTGTATTTTTACACTTTACATATAATTCAAGCTGAAGTCTGCGGAAAGATTTCTCCACATCACAAGATATCTGTTCAAGTAAAATGTGGCCTGGTACTTCAGTCTGTAGCCAAGCCCTCTGTTCCTCTTAACTAAAGGTCACACCCATTCACAGTTATCTCCAGGGCCTTTCCACTGGGCTGTACAGGACATCGGTTAGGCCAGTTTTCAAATATTGCATTCAGTTCTGGTCTCCCTGCTACAAAAAAGATGCTGTGAAACTTGAAAAGATTCAGAAAGAATTTACAAAGATATTCCCAGGGTTGTAGGGTTTGAGCTAAAGAGAGAAGCTGAATAGGCTGGGGCTATTTTCTCTGGAGATTTGGAGGCTATGGGTGACCTTATAGAAGTTTATAAAATCATGAGGGGCATGGATATGGTAAATACTCAAGATCTTTTCCCATGGGCAGGGAAGTCCAAAACTACATTTAAGGTGAGAGGGGAGAGATTTAAAAGAGACCTAAGGAGCAATTTTTTCATGCAATGGATGGTGTGTCTATGGAATGAGCTGTCAGAGGAAGTGGTGGAGGCTGGTACAATTACAACATTTAAAAGGTAACTGAATGGGTGTATGAATAGGAAGGGTTTGGAGGGATATGGGCCGGGTGCTGACTGATGGGACTAGATTAATTTAGGATATGTGATCGGCATGGACCAGTTAAACCAAAGGATCTGTTTCCGTGCTGTACACCTCCAAGACTCTAGCTTTACTATTAAAAAGAAATATTTACGTTGATTTATGACCTCGAGATTACTCAAAACACCTTCCGGTCAATTGAGAGCTTTTGAAAGTGTAGTCATTATAACATCGGAAATTTCAGTGCACAGCAAGACGCCAAAAGCAGCAGCGTGACAATGATCAAGTTTCAGGGATGCTGTTTCAGGTGGAATTCTTCAAAGGTCTTTAAAACAGTGCCGCGGAATATATTACTGAGTGGAGAAGTATGCTCACTGTTTGCCTTCAATTCCTCAAAGGAAGTCATATCTACACCATGGGACAACCATTTAAACACTTCAAATAATACAAACACTAAGCACCGCTAGGTGCGGGAGTCATCGAATTCCTGGAGAACCTCACCAGCACGCTAGCAGAAACCAGAGTCTGAAAATAATGAATCGCCCACTTTAGCTCCGACATTGCCCGTTTGCGCCGATTAGAGTGAGGTACTAAATTGACCTCATGACTATTACTGTGTGAGGTGCATACACATTTGCAGGACAGTGCCACTTTACGCGATGAAAAGGGAACATATTGCGTTGTAACCCTCTCGACCTGGGAGTTTAGCCCAACGAACCGACAATACTCTTGGTAGCCAACTATTAAGAATTTAGGCACGTTTTCCCAAACCGCGCATTTTGCTATTTCAATTAACAACTTCTTATTTCTCGTGAAAGCTGCTAAATGTTCTTGTGAAAATACATTTGATGAGACTGTTCACAAGTTAGATACACTGTTCTAAAACCACATCTCTTAACAATAGCTTAATTTGACACTAGGACCACGCTATAGCCGAAAGGTCGACAGATACGAACGGGAATTTAAATTCTCATTGCAAGTTTACACAAAATTTTTAAGACCTAAATTCCCATGAACTTAAAAAAAAACTGGTAAAAAAAACAGTCCTCCGTTGGCGGGTACAGTTTATAATAATTGTGCAAAGCAACCTGTTGGAACAATCCAAAATGTTCCTCTTGAGTTTCCCGCTCCTTTCTATACAGTAGCTGCTTTAGGATGGAAAGAAAATCGCGTTCTTTTTATAACATTACCACAAAGTTTCTAGAAAATCATCGGATTTAAAAATCTGACATGTATGAATCCTCAATTATTTCAGGCGTAGCCCTGTTGAAGCTATAAGGATAATGGAAACTGTATGTCAACAATTCAACTTTGGTCTGACCTCATATCATTCAGCATCAGAACAGAAGGGGCTGCAAGCTCCCTGCCTGCCCCCAAGGCAGCTGTTTTTAACAGCAACCTACCGCCCATCTGTACAACAGGGAGGTGTGAGGGGAGTTTAGGTGCTGAGGAATGAGGCGAGCCAGAGTTTTTTTTTCTGCAGCCACAAGAAATACTTCCACTTTTCCAGCTCCTCAAAAACACAGCCGACAACTTTCTCTGGTTTTTGGGAACAGCGTGGACCAGTACAGATTGTGTCTCTGAGAATTGCTAGCTGGTTTCTCCAGCTTCAAACAGAAGTGCTTTATATGCGTCTAAGACAGTTTTACAGATGCTCTTGTGCAAGGGTAATGTCTCAACCTTTGAGCATGGGGGTCCAGGTCCAAGTCCTGGAGGTGTGTACTGATATGCCTTAAGGTCCATTCGAAAAATATCACCAAATGATTGCAATCGCAGCGTCGGCATTACCAGATGGGAAAATGCTGGAATTCTGCTTTAAGTATGCTCCTGCTCTTTTTCCTATTAGATTAGATTCCCTACAGTGTTGAAACAGGCCCTTCGGCCCAACAAGTCCACACCGACCCTCCGAAGAGCAACCCACCCGTACGCACGTTTTCCCAATCAGCCTGTCGAGCTAGAGGTGATAGTACACAGCCCTGGAGCAGGTGCCACTTGAACCCGGAAGTAAGAACACTATCACTGCACAAGATTTTTCCCGTTTGGTTGGATGAAAATAGGCTGGATACGTTCCACCATAGTTACAACGTGTAAACTGAAGACAAAAATAATAAAGTTAGTGTGTGTTATATTGTATAATAATTTACATGAATCACAGAATCCCTTCAGTGTGGAAACAAGCCCTTCGGCTCAACAAATCCACATCAACCCATTTCCCTATATTTACCCCAACTAGTGTACCTAACCTATTCGATGGGCAATTTAGCATGAACAATTCACCTAACCTGCACATCCTTGGATTTTCAGAAGAAACCGGAACACCTGGCAGAAACCCACGCAGTCACGAGGACAATGTGCAAACTCCACACAGACATTTGCCTGAGGCTGGAATCAAACCTGGGTGCCTGGCACTGTGAGGCAACAGCACTAACCACGAAGCCACACGGTTATGGGACTTTTGACTCCAGGATGCTCTATTTTTCAAAATTTACATTTACCTAATAAACTGTATAATCCTTCTAGGGACTTACGGCCATTCTTCAGAATGTGTGACTAAAATGACACATTGTTCATTGATGGTTAATTAGACCCCTCAAATCTTCACAACATCATTCATCCCCCTCCCCACCCCCCCCCCCCCACCCCCCTCCCCATTCTAAACAATTGAATTATTTGATTTATTCAGAAGTTTCAAATTATATCTTTGGATTTTTAACTTCCTTAAACTTAAACTCAATGAAAAAAATCTTTTGAGTCCTACAGCAGTGGAGACAGGCCCAAACTGCTCCATGCCAACCAAAATGTCCATCAATGCTAACACCGTTTCCATGCAGTTGGACATATCCTTCTAATCCTTTCCTATCCTGTACAGTATTTGTCAAATGCCTTTTAAATGTTGCAATGTACCCGCCTCAACCACTTCTGCTGGCAGCTCATTCCATGTGCGTCGACCCTCTGTGTAAAAAAAAGATGAATATCGCATGACATAAACATAGAAGAATACAAAGGTTGTGGGGGTAAGGATGGAAAGTAGCATTGAAGATTATTAGATTAGCCATGATCTAACTGAATGATGGAGTATACTCAGTGAGTCAAATTGTCTACTTGGGCTCCTCTATCTTAGGGCCAATTCTGTTTAATTTTTGGCCCATTCTAAATCATACTTCCCACTGTCATGATCTAGCTATAAATACAAATATATAATTTAAACTGCAAGTAAAGAAAGCTAGAAAATAATTAAAATAACATCCATGAAACCTATTGAAATAATTGACATTTCCAATGTAAGTTTGGTTTCGATATGAGTATGACTAAGGAAAGAACTCAGTGTAATGAATTGATTAGAAGCGAAGCAGTCAAAGCAGATTCCTTTTGGTTAAAAATAAGAAGTGCGAGGGAACCTTGGCAGGTCTGGCAGCATCTGTGGGGAGAGAAACAAAGTTAGAAATTTGAGTCCGATGTGACTCTCAAAACTCCTGGTTAGACTAGTTTTTCTCTGACTGTCAAATAAAAATAATCTTGATTCCTTTCCAGTTTATTTTATTAAAGCTTGTTTATATGAAGAATGCAAAAAAGTATGTTTCCCTGTACTCAACAAAATCGACTGAATGACTTACAGTCATAGAGGCATACAGTATTGAAACAGGCCCTTCAGCACACCTTATCAATGCCAATGAGGTTTCCTAAACTGAACTGGTCCTACAAGCCTGAGTTTGGCCTATATTCTACTAAACCTTTCCCATCTATGTACCTGTCCAAATGTCTTTAAAATGTTGTAATTGTACCCATCTCTACCACTTCATTGGCAGTTTGTTCTATATATGCACCCAACCTATGTGATAAAGTTCCCCCTCAGGTACCCTTTAAATCTTTTCCCTCTCAACTGAAACCTATGATCTCTAGTTCCTCTACCCAGAAAAGACATTAGCCTTATCTCTGCCCCTCATTTTATAAACCTGTATAGCCCCTCAACCTCTTCAGGTTAAAAAAAAATCCTAGCCTTTCCAGCCACTCCTTACAACTCAAACCCTCCAGTCTTGGTAACATGCTTGTAAATTGTTTTGCACCCTTTCCAGTTTAATAACATACTTTCTGTAGCATGGCAACAAGAATTGTACACACTACTCTAAATGTGGCCAGTTGTAACGTGACCTCCCAACTCCTGTACTCAGTGCTCAAACTGAGAAAGGTTAATATGGTAAACGTCTTCTTCACCTGTGTATCTGTGATGGCCTGGTCAAGGAACTATATACTTGCACCTCTAGGTGTCTCTGTTCGATAACATTTCCCAGGGCCATAACATTAACTGTAAGTCCTATCGTGGTTTGTCTTACTAAAATCCAACACCTCACATTTATCTGAATTAAACTCCATCTACCATTTCTCAGCCCAACGGCCCAGTTGACCAAGATCCCATTGTACTCTTAGATAACCTGTCTACTATACCACCAATTTTTGGTGACATCCGCAAAGTTAAAAACCATGCCTTCTATTTTCTCATCCAAATCATTTATATAGATGACAAACAACAGCAGGCCCAGCCACAATCCTTGTGGTACACTGCTGGTCAAGACCCCCAGACTGAACAGCAACCCTTCACCACCACTTTCCTTCTCCAACCATCAAGCCAATTTTGTATCGAATTGGTTAGCTTTCCCTGGATCCCATTTGATCCAACCTCACAACTTGAATTAGATAACTCTTAGGAGGGAATCATAATTATCTTTAGACATTGCATTCTGACAGTCAATGCAAGGAATTACAAAGTAGTATATTTTGGGGGACATGAGGGGAATGCAACAAATTCAAAGAAGGTAACCAAATTTGGAACGAAGGAAAAGACACCCAAGAGTACATATACAGTAGAATCCCCAAATCCGCGGATTCGGTTTCCGCGGTTTCAGTTATCCACAGTTTACAACAGCTCGAAAATATTACATTGAACATTCAAAAATAATGCCAGGGGCTGCCAGGGAGATAAGTTTCTCATTTCAATGATGGAGTTTTGCTACTATCTGGGTTTCAGACATCCGCGGTAGGTCATGGAATGTATTACCTGCGGATACGGGGGTACACCTGTACAACAATCTTAAAGAAGGTCAGAAGTAAAATCCTGGGTAACTCTGCTCTCAGAACAGTACTGCCATCAAACAATCCATCTACTATTCACTTTCAACACAGCCCTGAATCCTAATTCATGCATATTTTCACAGTGAAGGCAACACATCTCTCCAACAATTTCTCTTCACCTGTTACACAATTATACCTAGTGTGGCAAAAGGTTCCTTCTCATGCCCTCTTCATTAATGTGCTGATACTCAGCAATGTTATACAAGTTAAAGTTCAACATGTATACAGAACAACCTCGGTTATCCAAATTTCAGATTATCCAAACAAGATCTCAAGGTCCCGTAAAAACATGATAACAATCAGCTATCCGAGCAGTCAGTTATCTGAACAAAATACACCCGCCTGTCTGATTTAGATTATCAAGGTTGTTCTGTATATCAACACTTAGTTTCACCTCTGTGTCCCACAATAATCCCAAATTGTGCTATCAAAGTTCCTGACTGACATTAAAATTGAATGATCTGAAATCTTACTGGACTAAGACCCTCCTCAGATGCTCAGCAGTACCTACAAGTCTCTAGCCTTAATTTCAATTTTCCTTGCATCAGATTTGCTGATTTCAAGTTAGAAAACATTATAAACTGTAAGGAAGGTCAGCATATACCTTCACAAATCAGGTAGGTAATGTAAGTAATACACTTTGGCAAAAGGAATAGGCATTCAAGAATAATAATACAAATATTCTTAAAGATTCAACTTCATATACAAAAAAAGTAAATGGACATGAGGTATTGGATATAAATGCAAGGAAATGGTGTTGAAATTATGTAAGATATTAATTAGTGACAATTTGTGAAATACATGCATCCAATATAGGCTGGACATTATAACCATGGCACAGGAACTTTACAGGAATCAAATATCGTAGCTATGAAGAAAGGCTAAAAAATTTACTTTTTCGATTGGAACAGGGCAACGTAAAAGCTCTCAGATATAAAAAATACGAAAAGTTCCAAGGAGCTTAGACAGAAAAAAATGTTTACATGCTGTATGGTGTAGTTCTCCAGTCAACGAAAGCATATTTTGCTTTGGCTATTCATGGGGTTCGACACCAAAAATTGCAGCAGATAACAAAAGCATAGAAGTCGAAGTCAAAATCATTATATATAGCAGTACTGTGTAGACTGCATGTTTTATTTTGGTATGTTACATGAAATAACATAATGGTGTGAGAACAGATGTCCTGTGAATTTATTTCTGGTGGGTTTTGTCTGCTCCTGAAAAGAATGCCCCAGATTCAACATATGATAACTAGTTTGTATCAGTCTTTCAAGATGCGAGCATAAGAGGTACAGTTAGTAAGTTTGCAGATGACATCAAAATTGGAGGTGTAGTGGACAGCGAAGAGGGTTACCTCAGATTACAACAGGATCTGGACCAGATGGGCCAATGGCCTGAGAAGTGGCAGATGGAGTTTAATTCAGATAAATGCAAGGTGCTGCATTTTGGGAAAGCAAATCTTAGCAGGACTTATACACTTAATGGTAAGATCCGAGGGAGTGTTGCTGAACAAAGAGACCTTGGAGTGCAGGTTCATAGTTCCTGGAAAGTGGAGTCGCAGATAGATAGGATAGTGAAGAAGGCGTTTGGTATGCTTTCCTTTATTGGTCAGAGTATTGAGTCCAGGATTTGGGAGGTCATGTTGTGGCTGTACGGGACATTGGTTAGGCCACTGTTGGAATATTGCGGACAATTCTGGTCTCCTTCCTATTGGAAAGATGTTGTGAAACTTGAAAGGGTTCAGAAAAGAATTACAAGGATGTTGCCAGGGTTGGAAGATTTGAGCTATAGGGAGAGGCTGAACAGGCTGGGGCTTTTTCCCTGGAGCGTTGGAGGCTGAGAGGTGACCTCATAGAGGTTTACAAAATTATGAGGGGCATGGATAGGGTAAATAGACAAAGTCTTTTCCCTGGGATCGGGGAGTCCAGAACTAGAGAGCATAGGTTTAGGGCAAGAGGGGAAAGATATAAAAGAAACCTAAGGGGCAACTTTTTCACACAGAGGGTGGTATGTGTAGGGAATGAGCTGCTAGAGGATGTGGTGGAGGCTGGTACAATTGCAGCATTTAAAAGGCATTTGGATGGGTATATGAACAGGAAGGGTTTGGAGGGATATGGGCCGGGTGCTGACAGGTGGGACTAGATTTGGTTGGCATATCTGTTCGACATGGACGGGATGGACCGAAGGGTCTGTTTCCATGCTGTACATCTCTATGACTCTATATAGCAAAAATATAGGGGACATTTTATTATGAAGCTCAATCAGATAACGATAAGCAGTATCAGTCATTAAAGCTTAAAAAAATTACAAACTGTCAAAAAGACAGCACACATGTATATAGAAAAATATGAAAATGAGACAGTTTTAATGATAGCCTCCTTGAGGGGCCTATATCTATTCCAGATCAGGCAGGGTGAATTCAACTTTTTCCATTCTGGAAAGTAAAATGAACTGACACTGTTCATCCTTTAAGGAATACTTTACACTGAGATATTACATTGTCCATTGAATTTTCAAAAAGCATATTTGATTTAAGAATTACTGACACTAATTTTTTTAAGAAGTATTAATTTCAGCAGTATTATAACATTGAAAACAATTTCAAATGATTAAAGGTGTTCTTTTAAATGAAGCATGAAGGATCAGTTGTAAATTTTTAATATGGTAAATCTGCAAAAAAAATGTCATTGGACAGACTCTAAATTCAGCAATCCATAAGATACAATTAAAACTTTATTGTCAATATTCTACAAAATAGCAACAGTTCAAATATTTCAACTTGGCCAGAAGATAAATCGTTATCTGCAAAGTTAATGATTTAGAAATGATTTATTATTTAAGCATCTTACAACTGCAAGCAAGTTAAAGTTGAATAATTACAGATAGCATTTAAACATAAGTGTTTGATTCTGAATATACAGATATTTATAAATACAAACACAGTGGATTGAAACTAGTTATTCTTATTTTATGCAGTAATCCGATGTTAAAACTGAAGTTGCCATGTGGATTTGCTGTTCCCATTGCAAAAGCAGAAAGTGAAAGCATGCAAAAATAAATTTTAAAAGTTGCACATTTCAATTCATACTGTGATATACATGTAACATAGACTGTAAATGAACTGCATTTCACTGAGTTGACAAGGCAACAGTCAGAAAATACCACACGCAAATATGATAAAAATTGGACTGGGATAGCTGCTTGGTGCCAGACTTTCTTATCACCAGGACACATAAAAGACAGTTGCCGCTTTTATACTCAGTGATAAACACTAAATGAAATATTCTGGAATGTGCATAATAATAATTAACTGCATGAGTGGATTTTAAAGGGACAAATTTTAAGGGAAAGTTTCAACCTGTTCCCATTACTATCTATTACAGAGACTTAATCCCTGAGAAATATCACTCCTATCTCAGTTTTTTTAAAACTTTATTTAATTGGCATTTTACAGTTTCTTTCACTTCTATTATTGAGATAGTTTTGTCCTTTCTGAATCTGTTGGCATTAACCTCTCAAAATTCTTATGACTGAAATCTTTTCAATCTGCACAACTTAACAGCAGTTATCCAGAATCTCCTGGCTTTGAAGCTTCATACACTAAAAAGGATTTCTGTGAGCTCACTGGATCCTGTGAACTGACTTAATTGCTTTGCGAGGTGAAACTGTTTTATGTTTGGCACGGAAGTCTGAGTTCTTCTGATCCAAAACAAAATTGAACCTCTGTTCTAAAGTAAAACTAAACCAATTGCCTTAATGTGTTTACTCTACCTTCCATAAACCTAATAGTATAAACATCTTATTCACTAATATTACAGGGTTCTACCAGACACCTAATTGCCATCATATGCTTCCTGGAAATTATGTATTTAAGTCACTGTTCTAAGTTGCTTTTTAACCTTTTACAAAAAAACTTCACAGAACTGACTCTTAGCTATCAGCCTCTGTTTGGATCCAAATCGTATAATATACTGCTTTCATCACAAGTTATAGGTCCAGAAACTGGAATATAAAAACGATAAACTTGTAAGCTGCAAGATTCAGAAATGAAAATTCTTATTAATCTAACATTTATTACTAATGCTGGTATTAGGTTATTATGCTAATTGGAAATAAAAATTCCATGTGCACTTGTAAGCATGGAGTCAATGAAAAAACAGCTGATACAACTGAAGAACAGCATAGGGCAGTTACATCTTTTCAGAATTTATGCTTGGCTCTCTGTCAGCATCCACCTTTAAGAAGACACATCTTGTATCACGTCTTCTGACAAGTCAAGTTTATATATTTATAAGTTTATATATTTATTTCTCATAAATAGTTTATTCATGTAAAAATAGCATCTCTCCAACAAATAAAATCACTAAAAATAGCATAAATGATTTTGTGTATATTTAAGTCTTGTTTTTTTTTTCAAAACAGGACTTCAGCAGCAATTTGTTTATAAACAAATTACAATAATAAGTTCCTCAAACCAAGTATAACTGGTCAGAACCTTTATATTTTAAAAACTATATTCTCTCTTTCTTCTTGAAGTCTGTGTTCAGCAACTTTGAAATTCAGTCTGAAATATTGCCATTAATTAAATGTCTACTCGTGTAGCCTGACCAAAGATGATAAAGATAGAAAGGCCAAATGTGTTGACTATGCTGATCAAGCTGAAAACTGATGGCCAGGATCCTGAAGTTTCAATGAGGTAACCTGCAAAGTAGACTAAAGCAACGCCTGTAATGAAGAGAAAATAAAATTAACTATGTTGGTGTTCACAGAAGAAAGAAAGCACGTGTAGTAGCTCAACATAAATCTCTGGTGCCCCATTTAAGTTGGTCGTTCTGCCATTTTTGCATCGGGCATGATTTTCATATGCATTGGTACAAGATTAGTAACAAAATTTGAAGTCGATGATCGAAAACTCATTTATTCAAGTCAGGATACAAGAGTCCATCTACAGAAAGTAGGCACAGTTCAACTACAATTTGTTACACCTTTACGTTTAAAAGAGACTTCCTTCCTCAAACTGGAGGAAGATTAATAGTGGAGTTCCCCACGAGTCAATGTTAGGAACCCTACCCATTCTGATATATTAATGACCTACATCTGAGTGGAGGGCACAATTTCAAAATTTGTGGATGATCTAAAACTTGCAGGTTTTTTGAACTGTGATGGGACTAGATTAGATTAGATTAGATTACTTACAGTGTGGAAACAGGCCCTTTGGCCCAACAAGTCCACACCGCCCCGCCGAAGCGTAACCCACTCATAACCCTACATCTACCCCTTACCTAACACTATGGGCAATTTAGCATGGCCAATTCACCCAACCTGCACATCTTTGGACTGTGGGAGGAAACACGGGGAGAACGTGCAAACTCCACACAGTCAGTTGCCTGAGGCGGGAATTGAACCCGGGTCTCTGGCGCTGTGAGGCAGAACTTCGAAAGGATTAGATTAGATTCCCTACAGTGTGGAAACAGGCCCTTCGGTCCAACCAGTCCACACCGACCCTCCGAAGAGTAACCCACCCAGACCCATTTCCCTCTGACTAATGCACCCAACACAATGGACAATTTAGCATCGCCAATTCACCTGAACTGTACATCTTTGGACTGTGGGAGGAAACTGGAGCACCTGGAGGAAACCACATGGGGAGAATGTGCAAACTCCACACAGACGCCTGAGGTTGGAATCGAACCTAGAATGTGGTGCTGTGAGACAGCAGTGCTAACCACTGAGCTACTGTGCCGCCCACACTGTACACACATTGATGAAATGGATGAGGATGGTAGATGGATTTTATTTCGCAGCAGCATGAAGTGTTTTATTTTAGTAGAAAGAATATAAAGTCTACAATTCAAAGTAAGATGCAGAAGCAGACAGATCTGGGTGTATATCTGCATAAATTATCAAAGGTGGTAGGCAGGTCAAGAAAAAAGTTATTAAAGCATCAACACCATATGCTTTATGAAGAAGGACACAAAATACAAAAGCAAAGAAGTAATGATAAATATGCTTTAAACCTAGTCTCTAGAGTTGGGCACCGCACTTTAGAAAAGATGGCAATGGGTTAGAGAGGGTGCAGAAAAGATGATGGACTTCAAATCCAAATTCTCCACTCTTTCTGTGAGATTGTTTTCCTGCGAAAAGAGAAGGTTGAGACAAGATTTGATAGAGATACCAAAAATCATAAGAATTTGGGACAGAGTAGATAGTGAGAAACTAGTCCGTTTCTAGAAAAATTGAATTTAAAAGTTTAAAAAATTTAAACTATAAGTTTAAAAGGCTTACCAGAATTTGTTTGAATGTCATTTTCAGAGTGTTACTTTGTGTCAGGCCTAGAGAGATTTTAGGCCTCACTACTTATCTATCATGCCCCTATGATGCTGCACTCATCCTATTCTCCCACTCACTGTAAGTAGTTGTCCCAGCAATGGAAGATCTTAGGATCCTTGGCACCAGTGCCATCATTAGAGCTCAGCCACATACCTGGTCAAGTGCTGGCAGGCCAAATTTGTCTTCATGGTACACATAGAGGGAGAGTAACTGCAACCAATGCATCTCAGAAGACACAGGTGGCATTGTTGATGTTTCATTGCATTGTTTTACATATATTGCTCTTTAAGAATTTACCTGTCCTTAGCCTCATCCCATCTTACAATCATGTCTAAGTGAGTGTTACCTTTTCTCCAATGCCCAGCCTAGGCCAGTATCTTCTCATTGCTCAGTGTGGGTCCATTATATTCTGAAGAGCCTTCAATTGGTTCAAAACATTCATTTTTATTCAGCAACAGCAGAAACAAACAAAACAAAGTCAAGCAGAAGCTGTTTCTGACTGTCAGGACAGAGCAGAAACAGACGGCTTCTTTTCAAGCAACAACCAATTCACTATCAATAAGTGATCACTGCACTCTGCTCTCATCTACCTGAAACCCCCGAGTGTCAATTCAATCATGTAAGGCTTGTTGCATTTGATGAAGCAGCACTCTCATGCTGAAGGTGCTGCTCCTCCTTACCTTCTTCCTCAAAGAACAATTCCTGCTCTCCCAGCTCATCAGCCTCCATCACATCCCTGCTTTGCCTGCTTTGTGCTGAGGACAGCGTGCTAGAGTAAGGCTGCACATTCTGTCTGCGTTCAACAGCAAGCCCTTCCCCCACCAACCTCACTTAGACTTTGAATGTGGTAACAAAGATCACAGATGAGTTGCTCTTTGATGGAATCAAACCCTTTTCTATTGATGAAGTCAGCTGCCTCATGATATAGTACCCTCAGTGTGTGTGTGTACAGTCTACAGCACACTGAACATGGCAAGCCAACTAGGCTGGCAAAGCCTACTGCCTGAACTCAGCATTGCCCTTATCAAGGGGAAATGCAATGAAGAATTGAAAGATCTCACAAAATTTCTCAATGGCTCCTTGAAAACAGCCAGTTGCATAGAAGTTCAATGTAACAATCATCTTGACAGCCACTGGGATAGAATGACTACCCACCCTTTCAGGTGGTCTGTCCCACTCCAGCACTCAGCCTTGTCTATAGTGGTGTCTAGGACATCCTCAGTCTTTGGCAACACTGCATTTTGTTCATCCAGAGAAAACTCGTTGAAGATGATGGACTCTGGACCTCCTATGCCTCCTTTGTCATCCTGCTGCACGCAGCAGCTATAACCTCTTTAAGTAAATGCTGTTCAGCATCTGCTGGAGTTGCTGCTGGTCCTGGGTTTGCTGACACATCTGTTCATCTTTTGTTTCCCTGCATCTTTGTTGCATTACAATAAGAGTGATATAGCCCCTACTGGGGCTGGATCCATCAGTCACATTTTCAATGAACCTGTGTGTGGAACATAAGAAAGGTCTTTGTAATGTGAGCTGCCAGCCTTCACATCACTGTCTGATGAAAGTTTCACATGCTGCCCCATACAGTCAGAAATGGAGCTCCCCGACAAGGTGGGCCATGGAATGCCTCTCCATGAGACTTCGAGTTGGACTTGATTCCAAGGAATGCAGCGTCAGACATGTCACAAAGAAACAGTGGGTGATTGTCAGTGCTGTATGAGTACCTGCCAAAGGCAGGTAGGTAGAGTTAGGTCACAATCAGCCATGATCTCAGTCAATGTCGGAAAAGGTTCAAGAGGCTGAGTGGCCTAAACCTATTCCTATGTTTTCTATGTTACTGAAATCTTCTCATACCCAGTGACATATCACTGAAAGGCAGCATTGCACAGAGCATGTTGCAGAATACTTTCAGTTCAAGGTGAGAGGGAATCAGCTGCACGCCATGTGCAGTCTGTGTGATCCTGCATTAGTTTTGTGAACAGTGGCCTGTTAGCACCACTGTTAATTTTGTCTGTGATAACTTCTGCTTCACAGTGATCATAGAATCATAGAATCACCATAGAATCCCTACAGTGTGCAAAAAGGCCATTTGGCCCAACAAGTCCACACTGACCGTCTGAAGAGTATCCCACCCATTCCCTTGCCCTATTACTCTCCATTTCAACTAACTTAATGCACCTAGCCTACACATCCCTGAACACTATGGGCAATTTAGCATGGCCAATTCACCAATCCCTGCAGCATGGAAGCAGGCCATTCGGCCGATCATGTCTATGAAGAGCATTCCACCCAGACCCGCCACTGCCTCCTTCACCTCCCCCCAATCACTCTATCCCTATAAATCTCACTTTCTCATGTCTATTCCACCTAGCCTACACATCCCTGGATACTACAGGCAATTTAGCATGGCCAATTCACCCAAACTGCACATCTTTGGATTGAGAGAGGAAACCAGAGCACCTGGAGGAAACCCAAAGGCATTTTACTCATACATGAGGAATAAGAGAATGATCAGGGAGAAGGTAGGGAACTTGTGTGTGGAGTCTGAGTAAATAGGAGAAGCCCTAAACGAGTTTTTTGCTTTGGTTTTCACGAAGGAAAGGGACCTTGTTGTGAATGAGAACTTCAAGGAGCCGGGAAACAGGCTTGAACAGATTGAGATTGAGGAAGTTGGCAAAAATTAAGATTGATAAGTTCCCAGGGCCAGACCAGATTTAGCCTAGGTTGCACCGGGAAGCGAGAAAGGAGGTTGCTAAGCTACTGGCGAAGATCTGTGCTTCCTCACTCTCCATGGGAGTCGTACTGGAGGATTGGAGGGAGGTGAATGTTGTTCCTCTTTTCAAGAAGGGGAATGCAGACATCCCTGGCAATTACAGACCAGTCAGTCTTATGTCTGTGGTCAGCAAGGTTTTGGAAAGAAGTTTGAGGGATGGGATTTATGACTATTTGGAAAAGCATGGTGTGATTAAAAACAGTCAGCATGTCTTTGTGAGGGATAGGACATGCCTCACAAATCTTATTGAGTTCTTTGAGGAGGTGACGAGATAGGTTGACAAAGGTCGGGCAGTGGATGTGTTGTATATGGACTTCAGTAAGGCATTTGATAAGGATACCCATGGTAAGTTCTTTCATAAAGTCAGAAGGTATGGGATACAGGGAGATTTGACTCTCTGGGTTCAGAATTGGTTGGCTGACAGAAGGCAGAGAGTGGTTGTAGACGGAAGGTATTCTGCCTGGAGGTCAGTGGAGAGTGGTGTCCTGCAGGGCTTTGTTCTTGGGCCTCTACTCTTTGTAGTTTTTATAAGTGACTTGGATGAGGAGGTTGAGGGGTGGGGTTAGCAAATTTGCCGATGACACAAAAGTTAGAGCTGCCATTAATAGTATCGAGGCTGTTGCAGACTTTTCTCTCTGGAGAGGAGGAGGAAGAGAGGTGACCTGATCGAGGTGTACAAGATAATGACAGGCATGGATAGAGTCAATACCCAGAGACTTTTCCCCAGGGCAGGATTGACTGCCACGAGGGGCCATAGTTTTAAAATATTAGGAGGAAGGGAAAGAGGAGACATCAGAGGTGGGTACTTTACACAGAGAGTTGTGAACGCCTGGAATGCATTGCCAGCGGTGGTGGTGGAAACAGAATCATTAGCGACATTTAAGCAACTGCTGGACAGGCACATGGACAGCAATGAATTGAGGGGTGCATAGGTTAGGTTATTTTGTTTTAGATTAGGATTAATTCTCGGCACAACATTGTGGGCTGAAGATTCTGTTCTGTGCTGTACTTTACTATGTTCTAAGTGCTCATTGTCTGGAGGTCATCCTAAAAGAAAAAAAAATTGAATTCAAAAGACACAAAACCTATTTTGTCTTTTCCTGCTCCTTCCTCATTTTCTTACTAGCCATTGCTTGGAAACAGGAATGCTGCACTAAGTCACTCTCCAAATGTGCAATTCGGAGAGAGTGTATATTATTTAAGATTTCTTCGAAAACGGAAAATTTATATAGAAGGGTATTTATTGAATGTGATCTTGAAAGCATCTGGGAATATATCATTAAATGCAATAAATGAATACACAATGTGGGGGTCAAGCCAATAAGACTTTTTAAAAAAAATTCATAAATAACATTCAGAAGTTATCATCTTGGAAGAATATTACTAACTACTACAGACTAAAAGTGACTTTTCCTAAAGGTTATACTAATTTTTGTTTGTGCACCAATACAGCAAACCAGCCAGCTGTCTTTCAGGCTTTTGGAACAGGGCGTTATATGATAGAGAGCAAGGAACATGAGACAGTGTCTGAGATTTTCTGGACATTGCAGCATCACATGTTTGCTGTAGGTTTTCTGGACAATTATAGAACATATATCACATATATACTATAACATTTATTTCCTTCAGTTCCCCAAATTACCTGACTGCACTCAATATACTTTGTCAAGATAGTTTCTATATTATCACCAGAAACAAATTATTCAACATAATTTGCAATACAGACTGTCACGTTAATCCTGAAATAGATAAAAAATAAGGAGAGGAGAGATAAAGGTCTTTATGAGTATGAAAGAATCCAAAAGAGAATCTACTCTAACTTGTGCATGACTACTGAACAAGGCCTCATAAATATGACAGCTACTAAAAGATCGACAAGAATTTAGAAACAATTCTCTATTCAGAAAGCATTGAGAAACTAGGACATGCTGCCACATGGAGTACCTGATACCAGATAGCATTGACACACTTAATAGTCAGTCCAAGCATGAAGACATAATACCAGAGTCAGAGGGATAATTAAAAGCAGGAGGATGTTTGTGGCATATGAATACCAGCATAGACCAGTTGGGGATGAGTTGTTATGGTTCCATGTTGCAGCAATACTAAGTAATTCCTTTAAATGGAAAGAAAGGAAGCAATCATTGTGGCCACAAATTTCAAATACCAAAACGGTGAGAATGGATATATCAGCTCTATAAATACATTACAGTCTATGTTTTTGTGGACTTAATGATGGATATTATGTATGTATAAAATCAATTATGCAAAATATAGTGGTAACCCAAATGTAAAAGTAAAAACAAAACTCACCAAATAACGCTCCACCAGTGTTCATAACACCTAAATAATTATAAAAAAAAGGTTAAAGATCTACAGATTTTGACTTTACTCTCCAAGAAGCATGATTAAATAATGATGATAGAAAAACATTAGAAATGAGATACATCACAAAAAGTAATCAGATTGATGGTATCTGTGGAGACAGAAACAGAGTTAATGAGCTGGATTATATGCTGAAGGTTGGTTCACCCAACACCATTCAACCAGAGAGGCAAAGTGATGTAATTAGGCATTAATCACTGTTTTAAGGTTATCAATTGGGTGACAGGTCAGGTACCCATCTGACACACCCACCTGCCACAAGGTGGAACCATGGAGAGCATGCCAAATGGCATATAGTGCCCTAATTCATGGGGTCCCTCACCTGGTTTCCTGCCCATGGACGACCCATAAATTCAACCCAACATTTCAACTTTTTAACTTTTCATTAGAACAGCGATGGATCATTCTAAAATGTTATTGAGCTGAACCACGAGAGAATTTAATCTCCTCACTGGTTAGATCTCACGGAATACAGGGAGAACTAGCCATTTGGATACAGAACTGGCACAAAGGTAGAAGACAGAGGGCGGTGGTGGAGGGTTGTTTTTCAGACTGGAGGCCTGTGACCAGTGGAGTGCCACAAGGATCGGTGCTGGGTCCTCTACTTTTTGTCATTTACATAAATGATTTGGATGTGAGCAGAAGAGGTACAGTTAGTAAGTTTGCAGATGACGCTATAATTGGAGGTATAGTGGACAGCGAAGAGGGTTACCTCAAATTACAACAGGATCTCGGCCAGATGGGCCAACGGGCTGAGAAGTGGCAGATGGAGTTTAATTCAGATAAATGCAAGGTGCTGCATTTTGGGAAAGCAAATCTTAGCAGGGCTTATGCACTTAATTGTAAGGTCCTAGGGGGTGTTGCTGAACAAAGAGACCTTGGAGTACAGGTTCATAGCTCCTTGAAAGTGGAGTCGCAGGTAAATAGGATAGTGAAGAAGGCGTTTGGTATGCTTTCCTTTATTGGTCAGAGTATTGAGTACAGGAGTTGGGAGGTCATGTTACAGCTGTACAGGACATTGGTTAGGCCACTGTTGGAATATTGCATGCAATTCTGGTCTCCTTCCTATCAGAAAGACGTTGTGAAACTTGAAAGGGTTCAGAAAAGACTTACAGGGATGTTGCCAGGGTTGGAGGATTTGAGCTATAGGGAGAGGCTGAACAGGCTGGGGCTGTTTTCCCTGAAGCGTCGGAGGCTAAGGGGTGACCTTATAGAGGTTTACAAAATTATGAGGGGCATGGATAGGGTAAATAGACAGTCTTTCCCCTGGGGTCAGGGAATCCAGAACTAGAGGGCATAGGTTTAGGGTGAGAGAGGAAAGATATAAAAGAGACCTAAGGGGCAACGTTTTCACAGAGAGGGCAGTACGTGTATGGAACAAGCTGCTAGAGGAAGTGGTGGAGGCTGGTACAATTGAACATTTAAGAAATATTTGGATGGGTATATGAATAGGAACAATTTGGGGGATATGGGCCGGGTGATGGCAGGTGGGACTAGATTGGGATGGGATATGTGGTCGGCATGGATGAATTGGACTGAAGGGTCTGTTTCCATGCTGTACATCTCTATGACTCTATGACTCTTCCTGGTATTGGGTTTTGTGGCGGATGAGAGCATTTAATCAGGTGGGAGATAGATGAGTAAGGACCCCACTGCTGGTGAAGTCTGGAATGGGAAGGCTCATAGATGAACTTCCTGCATCACCCAAATTGCGCCATAAGTGGGCAATTTACATCCACTTAAAGGCCACAACCACCTACCATTATTAGACAGACAACAGCGGGCAGCAGGTCTTACTATATGGGAAGTCTGAAATACAAAACCTGCCAGAGTCACATGCTTTTGTTGGGAGAGGGGTCAAGGTGGGTCAAGGTATATGTCTTGATCAAGGGTGATCATGGGTTGCAAAAAGGCAGACCAATAAATGTCAGCTTTCTGCTGCTGCTGCTGCAGGACTCTCTCGGCCTAGTCGTTTCTACATTCTGACTTTGGGTGGATGCATTACCGACAGCAGCCACTGTGTCCTTGGTGACGCTGCTCAGCAATATAGAGCAGCCGACCACTGATCTTGGTGCAGGACCTGCGCCCCCAGCATTTGCAATCCTGGGAAAGGCCCTTTACCCAGCTACATGCCTGATTGGCATTTAATGTGACTGGTCTTTCCAGAAAGAGGGACAAAAGGCTTTCACAGGCTCTCTAACCAGTGAGCAAGCTCTCAATCATCTGCATTAAATACTGCCTGTCAACTCCACTTTTATTACTACAGTTGGTGCAAGACCTACTGAATATTTACAGCATTTTCTCTTTTTATCCAAGATTTCCAGCAACTGCATTTTTCTTTGTCAATAACCAGCTTAACTATTTTACTAATTCAGCAGGAATAAAATTATTAGTTCGATGTCAGGAAGAAAAAATGAACATCCCACCACTGAATACATGCTTAATAGTCAGGGAAAAATTGGTACTTTAAAATTCCACATTTGTACAAGTTTATACAAGTGCTGGTGGGGTGTAAACTGAATTATAAAATAACACAGCCTGTCTAAAGACTACTAAATTAGTATTTTAGAACTGCCTTTCAGCAGTAAACTGGACAAAATTCAATTGGTGCAAGCAAAACAAATCTTAAAATCCAGAATGATCTTACAAAACTTATATTCATAGCACACTGGAAGTTCTTTATGTTCTGTCTTCCCTACATATTCTTTTGGCTTTCCTGATTCTGAAAGCTGTTCTGAGTATAGTAATCACTGTGGAGTAATAGCTTTTAGATATTAGCGCAAATATAGGAATCTTTAGTAGATTTCAGTTGCCTAATGACAATGAAAAATAATCCATTATCAAGTTCCAGGTAGTCACTCGAAAATACATTCATTTTTGTGAGTCTGAACAGAATGGTCCAGTATATTCATGGTGTAGTTGATCAGTATCAAGACCAATGTTTTTTCTTGATGTACATTAAGAATTTAGGGATGGGTGTACAAGACTCAATTTCAAAATGTACAGATGACAACTTGGAAGATTGTGATACTTTGTTATGAAGATATGTGATCCAAATATTAATGTACAATAGAACTGAATGCATTTCTTGAATTTTTGAAAATAGATACTTTTCAAAGCAAAAGGTACTGGCTGCAACAGCAAAGACACTACAATGACAATGAGAATGGTAGCTGCCTCACAGCGCCAGCCACCCAGGCTTGATTTCAGCCTTGCATGTGGAGTTCTCCCTGTGTCTATGTGGGTTTCTGCCGAGTACTCCAGTTTCCTCCTACAGTCCAAAGATGTGCAGATGGATTGGCCATGATGAAGGGCTTTTGCCTGAAATGTCGATTTCGCTGCTCCTTGGATGTTGCCTGAACTGCTGTGCTCTTCCAGCACCACTAATCCAGAATCATGCTAAATGGTCCCATAGTGACTAGGGATTGCAGACTAGGTAGATTAGCCATGGTAAATGCAGGGTTACAGGGTGGGTGGGTGATATGCTCTTCGGAGGGTCAGTGTGGACTTATGGGCCAAATGGCCTGCTTCCACAGTGTAAGGATTATATAATTTGCACATCTACAATACTGTCATAGTTAGATCACATTATCCAGTTTGTGGATGCAAGGAATTTTGAATACATTGGCAGAGATAACTTGGTTAAAGAGCAACAAACCTTCACACACTCTCTCTCTGCTTCTCTGAAAATCCTCATAAAAAGAAAACACACCAGATAGCTTTGTATGTGTGGGTGCCTTCAAGGCTTTAGTGATTCTAGCATGGATGAAGACAGTGTTTAGATGAGTAAACAATATGAACTCAATTGATTTTCAACAACTGCTTACAGATTGCATGAATATGACTTACATTACTAAAGAGATGGCTCAGAGTACAATTGCCTCAGGTCTGTCTGCTTTTTCTTTACTCTGACCAAGTCTTTGTTACATTGTCACAAATAGACTGAAAGAAGGTTGAATTCAGTCTACTGTATTCTCTGCTCACAATGTCCCGACTCCTCTATATTGGAGCAATCAAACACAGACTGAGTGACCATTTTGTGAAAGACCACTACTCAGTCCACAAGCATGACCGCAACTTTCTGGTCACTTGCCATTTGAAGACACTGCATTGCTCCCATGCCCATTTTTTTCTGTGCCAGGTCTGCTGCATTGTTCCATTGAAACCCAGCAAAAGCTGGAGGAATAGCATCTCATCTACTGCTTAGGCACTTTGTAACTTTCTGGACTCAACAGTGAGATCAAAACGCTCAGACAATGAACATCATGTCCTCCATTTTCCTTCCCTTATATTCCCCCTCCCTAGTGTCTAGATTTCTTTGTTCTGCCTTCAGCACAGATGTTTTTCCATTAACACATACTCGAGACACACCCCTCATCTCTACAACTATTATCATTCTTTTTATCCTTTCTTCTGTGACCCACATAATCTGTAATGTCACACTCTCTAACCTTCCCTTCTATTCCACTTGCTCCACCCCACTTTTTTCTACAAACCTACCACTTTCTCACTGAAGTCAGATTGGACTGAACAGTTAACTCGGTTTCTCTTTGCACAGATATTGTGGAACCTGCTCAGTTTCTCCAGCACTTTCTGCTTTTATTTCAGAGTTCCAGTATCTTCAGTACTTTATTTTTGTTTAACTTCTTTTAGTTTGCACCATTTAGAAATATTGCTAGTCACTGTGTATACCACAATGCGTGTGTGTGTGTGTGTGAGATTCTAGATTACAGTGGTTCTGGAAAAGCACAGCAGTTCAGGCAGCATCCAAGGAGCAGGAAAATCGACGTTTCGGGAAAAAGCCCTTCACCAGGAATAGAGGCAGAGTGCCTGCAGGGTGGAGAGAGGATAGATTCTGGCCTAACTAGAAGACGCTTGTTGAGTAAATAATGTGATATTAATTAAGAGAAAGTGAGCACTGCAAATGCTGGAGAATCAAAGTTGAAATGGGTGGTGCTGGAAAAGCACAGCAGGTCAGGCAGCATCTAAGGAGCAAGAGAGTTGATATTTCAAGCATAAGCTCTTTGTTAGGAATGTGGAGGGGAAAGGGAGCTGACAGATAAATAGGGGATGGGGATGAAGCTGGGGGAGATAGCTGGAAGGCACGCGGTGGGTTCGGTGGCTCGAGCAGTGGTATCTACAGACAGATACCACCACCACCAGGGATATATTTCCCTCCCTACCCCTATCTGCGTTCTGCAGAGACCATTCCCTCCAGGACTCCCTTGTTAGGTCCACAACCCCACCAATCCACCTTCCACACCTGACACCTTCCCTTGCCATGACACAAGGTGTAAAGCCTGCACCCACACATTCCCCTCACCTCCGTACAAGGCCCCAAAGGATCTTTTCACATCCAGCAGAGATTTTCCTGCACATCCCCCCACCTCATCTATAGTGTCCGTTGCTCTCGATGTGGTCTCCTCTACAACGGGGAGACAGAACACCAACTCACAGAGCATTTCAGGGAACATCTTTGGGACACACGCACCAAACAACCCCACTGCCATGTGACCAACCACTTCAACTCCTTCTCCCACTCTGCCAAGGACATGGAAGTCTTGGGCTGCCTCCACTGCCAAATCCAAGCCACCCACTAACTGGAGGAAGAACGCCTCATCATCCACCTTGGGACCCTCCAACCACATAGCATCAACATCAACTTCACTAGTTTCCAAATCTCCCGTAACCCCACCTCATCCCAGATCCAACCCTCCAACTCAGCACCAGCCTCTTGACCTGTCATACCTGTCCATCTTCCTTCCCACCCGGCCGCTCCACGCTCCCCACCAACACATCACAATTACCCCCACTTGCATCCACCTATCGCCTTTCCACTTACCTTCCCCCCCACCCCCAAACCCCAATTTATCTCTCAGCCCCCTCGCCCCTCCACATTCTTGATGAAAAGCTTATGCCCTCGGATGCCGCCTGACCTGCTGCGCTCTTCCAGCACCATACGTTTTGACTCGAATATGAAGTTTATTGCAACACTGCAATTATTTACACATAATGAACCATTGTCTACAATATTATAGAGACTATTAGGTATGCATTTGCCTCAGGTCTGTCTCATACAAGTTCATCTTGAGTCTGATCAAAAGACATCATCACGTAGGTGGCATTTAAGCACTCAATTAACTTTTAACACGTTAAGATTAGGTTAGATTACTTACAGTGTGGAAACAGGCCCTTTGCCCCAACAAGTCCACACCGACCCTCCGAACAGCAACCCACCCAGACCCATTTCCCTACATTTATGCCTCCAACTAACACCACGGGCAATTTAGCATGGCCAATTCACCTAACTTGCACATTTTTGGACTGTGAGAGGAAACCAGAGCACCCGAAGGAAACCCACGCAGACACAGGGAGAACGTACAAACTCCACACAGACAGTTGCCCAAGGCAGGAATTGAACCCAGGTCTCTAGCACTGTGAGGCAGCAGTGCTAACCACTGTGCCACCGTGTCACCCATAAGACCCATAAACACTTTAAAGACCTTTTCACCACTCGTGGAGGGTTCTAAAAGAAGATTCTGGAATCAAACTTATTATCACCAGTAAAGAGAAATCAGCCACCAATTCAGCAACTTATCTCAGTGCCAATAGTTAGTGTATACAAAATGTCTTTCGCTACAAATTGATACTTGGAACAATCAGGAATAATTATTTTTGCTGAGTTTAATTGTCATTTGGCCAAAGTATTTTTAAGATAACATCTTGCAGTGTCTTTTTTCTCATACATAGGACTTTTCAATGTGTCCATACAAGTTTTCAAGAAGGGTAGTTAATATATTTTTGCTCATTCAAACTCTTTTGTTAATAACCTTTGTATCTTTGCTTGTATAAATTTTCTTTATAATAAACCACACAGTGCTTGTTCACTAAAGAAACATGGCTGGTGTGTTTCTGATACAGAACTCCTTTTAAACACTTTTTAAAATTTCAACCTTTGTTGCAATCAGTGGAGGAGTGGTTCTAGGACAGGCAACAGTTCACCCTTCCATGAAATATAATACATTGTACTGGTGCTTAAGTTCAGCACTGAATCCATAGGTGAACTGGTGTAACTGAAAGTGGGGGAAATTATTTAAGAAATAAGACAATACCTATAAAAGTTTCGTGGGTACTGGAGTAAATTTCTACTAACTGAAATGCCCAGATTTGAAGTGACTCTACTTTGATAAACTTGTGCTCTGTTTCTCAATCTTCTATCTCTGAGGATAGTTTTCCTTATCTACTGTGTCCAGGCCAATCACAATTTTGAACACCTCTATCAAACCACCTCTCAACCTTCCTTTCTCCAAGAATTCTAACTTGTCAAATCTATCTCCGTGTCTGAAGTTCCACACCACTGTAACCATTCTTATGCATCTTTTCAACAGCCCATCTACTAATTTCACATCCTTCCTAAAGTGAGACCCTCAGAACTGGATGAAATACTCCAGTTGAGGCTGTACCAATGTTCTATACAAGTTTAACAAAATGTCCTAGCTTTTGCACACTCTGCCCCAGTTAATAAAGCCTAGCTTAATGTATACTTTCCTGCTACCTTGTATGATTTATGCACATATACAGCCAGGTCCTCCTGATCCTGCTCCTGGATCCTCTTTAGAACTAAACTATCATATTATATCATATCACTGCATTCTTTTATCTAAACTGAAAGATTTCATTTCAAAGAAAGACTTGTCTGGATGACGTTTCATTTGTCATTTGTCCACCCAATACCCAATACTATTGATGTCCTTCTCAAGTTCCATACTATCCTTCTCAAAATGCACAGTAGTTCCAATTTTTGTGTAGTTAGTAAACTTTGAAACTGTACCCTAAACAATAAGGTCTAGGTCATTACGAAGATAGACTGAAAAAGTAGGACTTGTTTTCCTAAAAGAGAAGAGGTTGAGAGAACATTGGACAGTGGGGGTGAGGATCAAGAAAGACCAAGAGATGAGAGACACAGAAAGAAAGAGAGAAGAAATAAAGCTTATTGTCTTTGGCAGAGGAACGAGCAAAAAGAACAAAGGGCAACAGAAGAAAAAAACATTTTTATGCAATAGTTAGGACCTGGAATGCACTAAGTGATTGGTGCAGACAGATTGAATAGTGGCTTTTAAAGGGCATTTGGATAACGAATTTGAGAGTTACAGCAAAGGAGTGGGTTCAAAGTTTGTGAGAAGATTTGTAGCTCGGGTGCTCGTTTTAGATTAGATTAGATTAGATTACTTACAGTGTGGAAACAGGCCCTTCGGCCCAACAAGTCCACACCGCCCCGCCGAAGCGTAACCCACCCATACCCCTACATCTACATTTACCCCTTACCTAACACTATGGGCAATTTAGCATGGCCAATTCACCTGGCCTGCACATCTTTGGACTGTGGGAGGAAACCGGAGCACCCGGAGGAAACCCACGCAGACACGGGGAGAACGTGCAAACTCCACACAGTCAGTCGCCTGAGGCGGGAATTGAACCCGGGTCTCAGGCGCTGTGAGGCAGCAGTGCTAACCACTGTGCCACCATGCCGCCCACCATGCCATCTCTCGTTGTAGTGGTTCTGTTTGCCGAGCTGGGAATTTGTGTTGCAGACGTTTCATTCACTGTCTAGGTGACATCCTCAGTGCTTGGGAACCTCCTGTGAAGTGCTTCTGTGCTGTTTCCTCCGGCACTTGTAGTCGTTTGAATCTGCCGCTTCCGGTTGTCAGTTCCAGCTGTCTGCTGCAGTGGTCGGTATATTGGGTCCAGGTCGATGTGCTTATTGATTGAATCTGTGGATGAGTGCCATGCCTCGAGGAATTCCCTGGCTGTTCTCTGTTTGGCTTGTCTTATAATAGTAGTGTTGTCCAGTCGAATTCATTTTGCTTGTCATCTGTGTGTGTGGCTACGAAGGATAACTGGTCGTGTCGTTTCGTGGCTAGTTGGTGTTCATGGATGCGTATCGTTAGCTGTCTTCCTGTTTGTCTTATGTAGTGTTTTGTGCAGTCCTTGCATGGGATTTTATACACTACATTGGTTTTGCTTATGCTGGGTATTGGGTCCTTCGTTCTGGTGAGTTGTTGTCTGACAGTGGCTGTTGGTTTGTGTGCTGTTATGAGTCCTAATGGTCGCAGTAGTCTGGCTGTTAGTTCGGAAATGCTCCTGATGTATGGTAGTGTGGCCAGTCCTTTGGGCTGCGGCATGTCCTCATTCCATTGTCTTTCCCTTAGGCATCTGTTGATGAAATTGCGCGGGTATCCGTTTTTGGCGAATACATTGTATAGGTGTTCTTCTTCCTCTTTTTGCAGTTCTGGTGTACTGCAGTGTGTTGTGACCCTTTTGATAGTGTCTTGATGCAACTTCTTTTGTGTGTGTTGGGGTGGTTGCTTTTGTAGTTTAGGACTTGGTCTGTGTGTGTGGCTTTCCTGTATACCTTTGTGGTGAATTCTCCGTTCAGTGTTCTCTACCATCACGTCTAGGAAAGGGAGTTGGTTGTCCTTTTCTTCCTCTCTCGTGAATCGGATTCCTGTGAGTGTGGCGTTGATGATCCGGTGTGTGTTCTCTATTTCTGTGTTTTTAATGATTACAAAGGTGTCATCCACATATCTGACCCAGAGTTTGGGTTGAATTTGCAGTAAGACTGTTTGTTCTAATCTTTGCATTACTGCTTCTGCTATGAGTCCAGAGATGGGTGAGCCCATGGGTGCGCCATTGATTTGTTCATATATTTGGTTGTTGAATGTGAACTTTGTTGTGAGGCACAGGTCCAGTAGTTTGAGTATGCCGTCTTTGTTGATAGGTTCAATGTCCTGTTGTCTGTTCTGTATATCCAGCAGGTTGGCTATTGTTTCTCTGGCTAGGGTTTTGTCGATAGAGGTGAACAGTGCCATTACATCGAATGAGACCATGGTTTCTTCCTTGTCTATGTGTATATTTCTGATGATATCCAAGAATTCCTGTGTGATTGTATAGAGTGTCTTGATCCAAAGTAGTGTACAAAATCCCATGCAAGGACTGCACAAAACATTACATAGGACAAACAGGAAGACAGCTAACTATATGCATCCATGAACACCAACTAGCCACGAAACGACATGACCAGCTATCCTTTGTAGCCACACACGCAGGTGACAAGCAACATGAATTCGACTGGGACAACACTACTATTATAGGACAAGCCAAACAGAGAACAGCCAGGGAAATCCTAGAGGCATGGCACTCATCCACAGATTCAATCAATAAGCACATCAACCTGGACCCAATTTACCGACCACTGCAGTAGACAGCTGGAACTGACAACCGGAAGCGGCAGATTCAAACCACTACAAATGCCAGAGGAAAGATCACAGAAGCGCTTCAAAGGAGGCTCCCAAGCACTGAGGATGTCACCTAGACAGGGGACGAAACGTCTGCAACACAAATTCCCAGCTCGGCAAACAGAACCACAACAAAGGAGGGGGTAATCGAACTAACTGAACTGCTCTTACAGAGGACAATACTAATGTGATGGACTGATTGGCCTTTTTGTCCTTTGATTTCAGCCTATCATGCTTTTTACCAAAGTGATTAAATGGAGGTTCAAACACATCACTTCACACACTGTAAACTCATAATTAGAAAGTAGGTGAATGATGGTTGGGCCTTGTGAATGATCATTAACCTCTGATATATATCTATTATCACATCAGAATGTAGAAGATATGCATAGCTATGCAAATGTTTTTGTAACTGTTACTTACCAAACAGTGCACCAGCACAGGATGGTGCTAAATCTTGAACATTGACAGATACCCCACTATGAAAACAAAGAGAACAGAACAATACTTCAACCATTACTTGTTTGCACAACGCACTCATCTAGAATAAACTTAAATCTGTTTAGCACTAACCCTCGATCAGGTAAATAAAATTTGCAAGCCTTTAGACAATAGCTCCTTTAGTCATTTATTCAAAATTTCAATTTCAAAATTAGAACTCAATTTAATATTTTGAATTACTTGTGAAGATGATTTGTTACTATCTACACAAAACTAACAAGCTAGTGCTGTTGTACATTTAACCATTCTCAGGCATTCTAAAGTGCTTTACAATCAATGGAATTCCTGCAGGGCATTTGCTATTATGGGATGTGGCAGACAAATTGAAAATAGCAAGATCCCACAATGGCAACTGCGATAAATAACCAGATAATCTGTTTTTTACTGTCATTGTTTGAGGGGAAAAAAATACCGTGGAATTATCCCTGACCACCTGATCAGGTACGCAATATCTCAATGTAATGTTCGATAAGAGAGACTTGCAGTTAAAAGCATTATTCATGTAATCCAGACATGTAAAGCACTTCACAGCTAATGACTGATCTTTGAAATGTTATTTTCTCAGGCAATCATACCAGCCATTTTGCACACAAATGCCCAGAAATAGGAAAGCAATAAATACCCACATCCTCTGATTGAATAGATTAGGATTAAAATACTAATGTTGGATGTGATACCAGTTTACTTTAAAATGAGATGTTTTACATCTACCTCAACGGCAGAAGCAACCTCAGTTTAATGTAACAACTGAAAGGCGAGAGCACCTCTAACAATCTAGCAATCCCTCTAAGGGATGAGATGTCAGATGAGATTACATATTTATATTCTGGAATGTAGCCTGAATCCATAATGCTCTCACACAGAAGTCAGTGATACCACTGAGGCGAGAGTGTGGTGCTGGAAAAGCACAGCAGGTGAATCGATGTTTCGGGCATAAGCTGTTCATCAAGAATGAGGCTTGTGGGTCAGAGGGCTGAGAGGTAAATGGGAGGGGGGTTGGGTTGGGGGGAACGTAGCTGGGAATGTGATAGGTAGATGAAGATGAGGGAGAAGGTGATAGGTCAAGGAGTGTGGAATGGATAGATGGGAAAGGTGATGGACAGGTCAGGAGGGCGGTGCTGAGTTAGAGGCTTGGGACCAGGATAATGTGCAGCGAGGGGGAAATGAGGAAACTGGTGAAATTCACAATAATTGCATGTGGTTGTAGGGTCCCAAAGCGGAATATGAGGCGTTCTTCCTCCAGGCATCCGGTAGTAATGGTTTGACAGAGTGGGAGGGGGTGTTGAACTGTTAGGCCACGGGGTGATGGGATTGGTAGGTGCGGGTGTCCCACTGAAGAAAGACAGGTCAGCGCAGGAATTTAGGAAAGCAGCACAGGAAACAGGGAGCAGCACTTTGGTTGAAAGCAAATTGGAGGAGAGCATTTCAACAATCAAATCTGGAGGTAAGAAAGGTATGGAGCAGGGTTTCAGTCTTAGATGGACTGAGGCAAGAATGGTGATGAGTGATGTTCGAGATGAAATGAAGAAATATTGGATTGAAAATCAATTCAGAGCCCAAAGGTTTTCTAAGATTTGGAAAAAATGAGGTTCAGCTAAAGAGGGTAAAATGTTAAAGGTAAAACCAGGTAAAATGTTAAAGAAGGCAGTATGTGTATGGTCTTTTCACCACATACTAAAAGATAATAGCTATTGTTTAGACTGAGGAAAATCAAGGTGCAACCTGCATTTACATAATGCCAGCCACATGCACAGAAATCCTAAATGCATTTCAGATGCATCAAAGTATCTTCTTGAAATGTACTCTGTGTTGTCAACATTGGGGCAGCCAAATCACATATAGCAAAATTTCCACAAAGAACTATGATCTAAATGACACCTAGTTTAGGTATTGTTGGAAAGGAAAACATTAGCCAGGGCATTGTGAAAACTTTCCTGCTCACCTTTCAATAATACAATAGGATCTTTTTATGTGCATTTGTTTTTGTACAAGGAAGAGATGCTTTAGGTCTGTTTGTTTAATAGAGTCAAACTCCAATGTTTGCTTTGTTCTCTTCATATGCTATTGTATAGAACTGACCTGCATTTGACTCTATGTATACATAAAGTTTTTTTATGAATAAAGTATAAAGTATAAAATAAAAAGAAAAGACCTTTTATGTCCACATGAGATTGGGCCTCAGTTTTGTAACTTACTAAAAATTGGCACATCTGCCAGTAGAATACTGAGCAGATAATATCAGGTATGGCTTGAACGCACAACCTTCTCGCTCAGCAATGACAGGCAAACCACTGAGTCAAAGCTAATAACTTAAGTCGACAATGTATAATATCAAACTGTGTCAAAGATGGCCCAAGATGTGAAAATATACTGTATCTAATCTTAGCTTACCTGTGACTGAAGGTCTGAAGTCCTAAACTAGCTGATATACACAGTAAGGATTGGTAATAGCTGCCTGAGTAACTCAATAATGCTGTAAAGATACTGGATAATCCCATGGCAATCACCTGTTTGAAGGAAAATATAAGAAACTGGTTTTAATTGTATTCTCTCATACAGTTAAACAATTTAAAAAATATTTTAAATAAACTACTAGTCTTCATACCTGCATTAATTTACGCACCTTAGCAGTGTCAAACCCTAAAAAAAGAGTAAACTCTGTAATATGCAAAGACAGAATTATCGCTACTAGCAAATATTTGTATACATTTTGCATTCACATTAATATTTTCCTCCATGTGTTCAGTTCAATTTACAGTTTCTTTTTCCTTTCTAAAACTTAGTGATTAATAGACCTGTTAATATTTCAAAACATTTATGACACCAAAACCAAAGCTTGTTTTCCATTGCTTTCCGTTGATTCATGGTTTCACAAGAAAGTTTGAGCTAGTTGTTCACCAGGGAAATCATTTCAGCCATTCAGCCCCTCGAACCTGCTCAGTCATTCAATAATAGCTAAGCTGACTGTAACCACCAATCCACATTCCCATTTACTACCAACGATCTTTCAACCCCTGATCAACCGAAATCTACATTCATCTGCCTTAAAAATATTCAGTTACTGACCTCCCTCACTTTTTCAAGGAGAGAGTTCCAAATACACACAAATCTCAAAGATAGACAATTGCCCAAAGAAAATTGTTTTAAATGGCCCCTACTTTTTAAACAGCGACTCCCACAAGAGGAAACATCCATTCCATATCTACCATGTCAAGGTCCCTCAGGGTTTTATATGTCTCAATCAAGTCACAGGACATGGGTATTGCTGGCTCTGCCAGCTTTTATTGCCCATCCCAAATGCCCTTAAAAAGGTGATGGTGGGTTGATTTCTTGAATGAATGTAGTTCATTCAATGTAAGTACAATCACAATGTTATTTTTTTTGGAGAGGTCCAGGATTTTGACCCAGCAACACAGAAGGAACAAAGATACATTTCCAAGTCAGTTTGGTGAGTGGCTTAAGACCGTAACTTGTAGGAGCAGCAATCAGCCATTTGGTCCATCATATCTGTTCTGCCATTCGAGTAGATCATGGCTAATCCGATAAATCTCAATTCTACCTTCCTGGGTCATCCCTCGATTCCTGTAATGATTAGAAAGCTATTTCAAGGCTGAAAGAGAACTTGCAGGTGATAGCATTCCTATGTATTTGCTACCCTTGTCCATCTCAATGGTAGTGGTCATGAGTTTGGAAGGCACTGTCTAAGACACCTTGGTGAATTTCTGAGGTGTATCTGTTCTGAATTGAACTAAATTGAATTTATTGTCACGTGTACTGAGACACAGTGAAAAGCTTTGTCTTGCGAGGAATACAGGCAAATCACATAGTTAAATAGCATAGATAAGTAAATAATAGGTAAACATCGGCAAAAATAAAAACACAGGTACAGGCGAATGCTAAGAGTTTGTGAGTCCATTCAGTATTCTAACAACAGTAGGATAGAAACTGTTACGAAACCGGCTGGTGTGTGTGTTCAGGCTTCTCTACCTTCTCCCCGATGGTAAAGGTTGTAGAAAAACATTGGCAGGGTGGGATGGATCTTTGAGAATTCTAGCAATCTTTCCTTGACAGCGGGCCTGGTAGATGGATTCTATAGAAGGGAGGATGACCTTTGTGATTGCCTGGGCCGAGTTCACCACTCTCTGTAACCATCTCTGATCTTGAATGGTACAGTTGCCATACCAGGTAGTGATATATCCAGACAGAATGCTCTCGATGGCGCACCTATAAAAGTCGGCAAGGGTATTCGCCTTCATGCCAAATTTACTCAGCTGCCTGAGGAAGAAGAGAAGTTGTTGGGCCTTTGTAACCAGTGCGTCCACATGAGCAGTCCAAGAAAGCTTGTTGTTGATGACCACTCCCAGGAGCTTGACACTCTCCAGTCATTCCACCTCTGTGCTGTTAATGTGTAGGGGGGCATGAGTAACATCCTGCCAAAAGTCAATAATGAGTTCCTTGGTTTTGCCGGCATTGAGAGCTCGGTTGTTCTCAGTGCACTATTTTTCCAGGTCTTCCACCTCCTGTCTGTAGTCTGTTTCATTGCCATCTGAGATATGGTGGTGTCATCCGCGAACTTGTAAATGGCATCAGTCTGGTATTTGGTGACACAGTCATGAATATACAGTAAGTACAGTAGAGGGCTGAGTATGCACCCCTGGGGGTTCTCGTGTTGACTGTTAGTGACGATGAAACATTGCCCTGCATTTTCACTGATTGTGGCCTGTGGGTAAGGAAACTGAGGATCCAGTTGCAGAGAGTGGGGCTTAATCCAAGATTACTAAGTTTAGTAATCAGTCTCGAAGGGATAATAGTATTGAAGGCTGAACTGTACTCAATGAGTAGGATTCTTATGTAGATATTCTTGGTGTCAAGATGTTCTAGGGAGGAGTGAAGGGCAAGTGATATGACATCTGACGTGGATCTGTTGCTCTGATAGGGAAATTGGAGTGGGTCAGAGTAGTGGGGAGGCTGGAGTTGATTAACGCCATGACCAGTCTTTCAAAGCACTTCATGACCACCAAGGTTAGGGCAACTGGGCGGTAGTCATTGAGACATGCTGCATGAGCCTTCTTCAGCACAGGGATGATGTCGGCCCTCTTGAACAGGCAGGGACAGGGGCCTGCTGCAGGGAGAAGGTGAAGATGTCAGAGAAGACCTCTGCCAGTTGATCTGAACATACTCTGAGTGCACGGCCTGGTACTCTGTCTGGTCCCGTCACTTTCCTTGGATTCACACAAAGGAAAACTGATCTGACCTCTGATGCAGTGATTGTTGGGATAGGTTCGTCAGGACTTGTCGGAAATGGTGTTGCCTCTCCACTGAAATTCTGCTCAAAGCGAGCATAGAAGGTGTTGAGACGATCTGGGAGGGACATGTCATCGTCTGCTATCATGCACTGTCTCTTTTTCGAACCTGTGATGTCATTCAGTCCTTGCCATCGTCACCGGTTGTCTATCTGCGTCTCTAGTTTGGATCGATATTGGTCCTTGGCTATCTTAATGGCTCTGCAAAGGTCATACTTGGATTCCTTATATTTGAGTGGGTCTCCTGATCTGAAGGCCTCACACCTGGTTTTTAGCAGGTTCTGTATGTCCTGATTCATCCAGGGTTTCCTGCTGGGGAACACCCGGACTGACTTCCTCGGTATCCACACACTTACTGATAAAGTCTATGACGGCAGTGGCATACTCATTCAAGGTACCTGCAGACTGTTTGAACATTGCCCAATCAGCCAATTCCAGACAGCATCAGAGTGTCTCCTCTGACCAGCACTGGATGTGTATCCTCGAGGGGTTCTCCTGCTTGAGCTTTTCCTGTAGGCCGGGAGAAGAAACACAGCATGTGGTCACAGTTCCTGAAACGAGGGCAGGGGATGGAGTGGTAGGCATCTTTCACAGTGATGTAATAGTAGCCTAAAATGTTCAGGCCCCTGGTGGGGCACGTGATGTTCTGATGGTACTTGGGCAACACCTTCCTTAGATTGGCTTGATTGAAGTCACCAGTTACAATAAACAGGGCCTCGGACTGTTCCGTCTCCAGGGTGTTAGTAGTGCACATCCAGAGCTTCCTCAACCTTTGCTTGTGGTAGCATGTACACAGCGGTTAGTATAGCAGCGGTCAAATTCCCATGGTAGATAGAAGGGCGGCATTTGATGGTGAGGAATTTAAGGTTTGGCGAGCAATGGCTGCCCAGGATTGCAATGTCCATGCACCACAAGTTGTTGATTAAAAAGCAAACCCCTCCACCCTTTGACTTACCTGAGGACACTGTACGGTCCATACAATGGTTAGAAAAACCATTAGCCTGAAGTACACAGTCGGGAATGGATGGGTTGAGCCAGGATATGATTGATTTTTATTGTTGGTATTAAGTGCCAATTGTGGAGGGAGTGAATGTTGTGGATGTAGTGCCAATCAAGTGAGCTTTTCAAGCTTCTTTCACATTCCTGGAGCTGCACCCATTGAGGTGAGTGGGGAGTATTCCATCACATTCCAGACCTACGCTTTGTAGATGGTGGACAGGCTTTGGGAAGTCCTTGGGTGGATTGCTTTCTGCATGACTGTGGCCACAGTACTTGTATCTATAGTCCCGTTCAGTTTCTGGTTGATGTTAACCGCTCCCACCCCCCACCTCAATATGTTGATAATGGACAAAATTCCAAGCCTAGCATGTGCTACCTGTTCTCATAACACATCCAATCCAGGTAATAGTCTAGTAAATTCATCTCTTAACTGCCTCTACAGCATTTGAATAAGGTGACCGGGGTACTGTGCACAGTATCCCAGATGCAGTATCAGCAGTACTCTAAATAACTGAAGCATAACCCCCCTACTTGTATTCAATTACCTTCAGGATAAATTCTAGTGGTTTTTTAATGACTTATGTACCACATAAAAACCATTTATACTTCATGCACAAGGACACCCAGATGGCTTTACATCTCAGAGCTTTGCAGTCTCTCTCCATTTAGATAACATGCCTCTGTATCATCCTTCCTGCCAAAATGGACCATTTCATATTTCCCCACACTATACTCAATTTGTCACATTTTTGTCCACTCATTTACTATTTGTATAATCTCCTTTTGTCCACTTCACAACTTATTACCTGTGATTGTTTCACCAGCAAATTTGGCAACCATACCTTCCATCTTTTTATCAAAGTCATTTATATAAATTGTAAACAGTTGGGGTCCCAGTATTGATACCTGTGGCACATCATTTGTTACATTTTCTCAAACACTCTCTGCTTCCTGTTAGCTAACCAATCTTCTATCCATGTCAATAGGTTGCCCCAGAGCTTTTATTTTTCACAATAAGCTTCGATGCAGCCCTTTATCAAATACCTCCTGGAAAACTAGGTACATTACATCCATTGGTTTCCCTTTAACCACATTATGGGTTACTTCCTCAAAGAATGCCAATAGATTGGTCAAACATGATTTCCCTTTCAGAAAACTAGACTGGCTGTAACTGACTAAAACTTTTGTAAGTATGATACTTTACCTTTTTTTCATAATAGCTTTTGACATTGTTAAGCTAACTGGCCTGTTGTTGCCTGATTTTTCTCCTCCTCCCTTTTTGTAAAATGGAGTAACAAACAGGAAGTAAACAATAGGTATGAATAGGCCTTTTCTCAGGTTAGGAAGATATGAAGATATGGTTAGGGACTAGTGCTGGGATCTCAACTGTTGATAATTTATGGAAATGATTTAGATGAAGGGACAGATGGCATAGTTGCTAAATTTATTGATGACATAAAGATAGGTAGGAAAGTACGTTGTGAAGGGAACATGAGGTTACAAAATATATAGAAAGGCTAGAAGAGTGGCCAAATATGTTGCAATTATCACTATCTTCCAATCTAATGGGACTGTCCCTGATTCAAGAAAGTTTTGGAAAGTTAGAACTAATGCTCCAACTCCCTCACTAGACATCTCTTTTTATATCTTCGGGACTCAGGCACTTGTCAGCCCACAGCTCCAACAATTACTCAGTATTCCTTCTCTGAGAGGTACCCTGAGCTTCTTCTTCCCTTCCATTGCCTTATCTATCGCTGTTTTTGGGATATTACTTGTATCATCTACAGTGAAGACTGATGCAAAATATCTGTTCATGTCATTCTTTATTTTCCATTCTTAATTTTCAAGTCTGACTCTCTATGGGACCAATACTCTGTCACCTCTATCCTTTGTTTAATTTTTATAGAAATTTTCCATATTTCTCAGAAGCTTTCTCTTGTACACTCCTTTTTAAAATTTGATTGTTCTTTGTTTTCTTTTATATTCTATCTAAACTTCTGACCTGCCTCCTGTCTTTGCACAATTTACGCTTTTCCTTAGGTGTGATACTACCTATAACCTGGTTAAAGTAGTTAATCACCTTCTACCTAGTTAACCCCAAATGGCAGGCCCATCCTTTGGGTTTTTCTTCCTCATTGGAACAAACTATTCCATATATTTTGAAATAGCCACTTAATATATCAGTACATTTCTATTGACTGATTCTTTAAATAATTTGCTGATTCACTTTAGCCAGCTCTGCATTCATGTTTTCATTACTGTTCTTATTTACATAGTAAAATAGGCTCAGACCCACTCCTCTCTCCCTCAAACTGAATAAAAGATACAATGGTTGCTGCTACCTAGGGCTGCCTTCATTTCAGAACATTCATTATGCTGACTGCACATTCCCATGTTTCATACGAAACCTATTGTTCTCAGAAGCTCTCCCAATAACATTCTATGAATGCATACGTCATCACCGATCAACTATTCAAGCAAAATTGGAAATAGATTGGGACCGTATATCAGAACAGTAAATTACCTATTTGTTAATGAAATTTGTTTCTTTAGATTTTCATTATTACAGGATAATTAACAATGTTTACAGTACAGCACTAATTGTCTGGTGGTGGAACAGAAAATGGAAAGGAAATCTCCCAATGTTTGTGTACCCAATGTTTTCCATTATAAAGTGGTTTGTGAAGTTTCTGAAGCAAGATAAGCTTACGTGATTCTACTGTACTAACCGCACCAATCCTGAACAAACATTACGAAGTGATAGCTCATTGTTTTGCACAAAGCCTGAAGGGACGATCAAGTTGTGTGCGAAAGGCCAAACATTGATTGAAACTGGGGTGGCGGGGGTGGGGGAGGATGAAGGGCATTAGGTTAAGAGTATTAATTAAAGGTTAAGGGTTTAGGAAGGATTGAGCTGGTGGATGAAGCAGAGTTGAGTGATGGGAAAGTCAACTGGTTCACAAAAAAAGAGGGACACTTGGAGAGGCGAAGAGTTGTGTGTTTGAGTAGTATGCCTATGTTTTTATTGGTTCAGTGTCAACAATATATGAAAATAAGCGATGTATAACTAGAAAGTTGCTGATTTGACCTCATTCATATACGTAGGTCCATGAATTTATGCTCAGCAGATCAAGTCATATTGATGTTGGCTTAATTAAATTCCTCAATTCTATTATTCCACGAAAACTCAACCTTGAAAACATGTTGTATTATTTTCAGTTGAAGATTATTTTGTTTTCTGTTTATTCATACAGTTTCACAAGAAAGGCTAAGCTAATTTCTCACCAAGCTTGACCAAATGATCAGTCAGAATGCCACCAAACAATGAGAAGGGGACTGCAACAGCCCAAGGAACTACATTGAAAATCCAACCCTGAAAGACAAAGACAGAATGCAGTCTCAATGAGAACCTTTTTCTTCAAATTAAATCCAAAAATTATTCATTCAATCTTAGTATCTGAATGTCCAAGAAATGTATAATCAAAGAAAAACTCCCATATTGTCAGCTGCTCACCTGGTTATACTAATGTATTCTCTTTTCCAATCACAAAGGAAGCGCAAGAGAGATTATATAAAGTTAATGTACATCTCAGAATCAAAGAGAAACCCATGCAGAAATGATAACAATATTCTCAATGAGGAGTCTTGTAATAGATACAAAACCCTATTGTATCAACATGGATAGTTCTCTGACTTTGTGTTGCGGGTGAAGCCCCTTGCATGTGGTAGTGTATAATGGAAAGTAGGTGTTTACTGCAATGTTAAATAGGAAGGTTGATCTCTTCCAGCAGCAAAGTGTAAATAGACAAAGGCATTTAAAATTTCAACTCCATACATATGTTGCATTGTGCTCTCAGAGTCTGAGCTGCAGCTGTGTTAACATCTTCCAAAATTATATACAATCAAAGGATACTTTAACAAGGACTATGACAAGTTAATGTAGCTTCTTGGAATCTGACAATCAACTTGAAGCAAAAAAATTATTTTACAGGCTTAATCTGTTGCCACGCTTAATCCAACATGTCTTTTAAATTCCCTCAGTGAAAATGATGATTTTGCTTCCTCTCTGTGGATAGGTTTTCCAGCCAATTGCAAAGCTACAGAAGCAAAAAAAAAGTAACTTTTTTCATAAGAAAGCAGCCATATGTTGGAATAAATACAAAATATTCCCATTGCTCCCTTAACTTTCCCAGTGTCTGAAGATGGGCAACAACAAAAATAACCTATTTCCTTAAATTTACAATTATATGGCTCCAATCCCTTGACCAAAAAAAAAGAGGTGACTTTACAATATTGATAAAGCAAATCTGCTGCCAGTTTTCAGTAGCAATGATGTGAGAAAATCAGCACTGATAAAGAATTAGATTTAATAGTTTCTAAAAAAAAGCTAAAAAATCATTATAGATTGCCCTTTATTTACTGGCCTAGAAGTAGAAAACAGAGAAATGTTTTCTGTTGCTCAATCACAATTTTTCAGTTCAGCATATGTGAAGATTTAACTTTACTAAAATTAAAAATGTTTTACAGCTATTCTGGACTTTAAAGATTTGGTCAACTTTATGATTAAAATTTTAATATTTATGCACAGTTGCATAGATCCACCTATTAAAATGAGCCTGTACAACTATTAGCTTTTTAATCTTATTCCAGGTTTTCCATTGTTCTTCATATAGCATGCAACATTCTTCAACAGAAACAGCATTCAAATCTCTGCTAATATAACTCTACCCACATGCTTAAAAAAGTAGTGCCAAAAAGAAAACCGTTTGCACATACTCAGGATTTTTATCTTCCTTGAGGGGGAAACACCAAACCACAAGGATTTACTTCCTTTTGATGCTATGAAGTAGATCAGAACCTCATCACCATGGTCACCATTACAGATTACACAGAATAATGATAGAATGGACAGAACATTGGATAGATAGAAATTATTTCTGCTTTAACCCTTAGTTTTGAAGATCCTGTTTTAGTTAGAAAATAGTAGCACATGTAATCACAAAATTCTGATTTTTTAAAATTGAAATATAATTTACTTAATTCATTGTTACATCTTATAAAAGAACTTGATAGAGTTCACAGGCTAGAGACAACACACCTTAGATTCAGGAAACGAATCATGGAAGAATGTGGGCATCCATGACAAAAGGCAGAAAAAAGTACCGCTGATGCAAACATGAGCTACAATGACACCCCTGTTAAAAAGACAAACATTATTAAAAGAATGACGTGCAACAGATTAAATCATATAAATGTAACAGTGATGGAAAATGACCATAACTCTGAATCAAATTGACAATGAGAAAGGAAGACATCATAAAGAGAGTCAAAATCAATGAAACTCCAATGCTAAGGTGATCAAAACTGTACATTTGCTTTGAGAGATTAAGGACGGATGAAACTGCTTTCCCCTCCACCCCCCGCCCCCGTGAGGGAGAGAAAAACAACTATTGGAGACCTCAGTCCATATTTTAACAGAAGTTGTTTTAATTGGAGTTGACAAAGGTGTAGGATGAAATGAAACACAAGAAAAAACACAATGCTTTCCTATTGATTCTGTAGATATAATCCATCTACTTAATTTTGAATGTGAGCAGAGAACTGCAAGGCATTGGTTTAAAATGAACAGGATCAATCAGATAGATAGAGGAAACAACTTCCACTCCCCATATTTAGTGATGTGAAAGACAACATCAGCACAAAAGTCAATGCTTAATTAAGAAGCTTTGCAAAATCAGTGAATTAATATCTAGCTAAGAATAGTTGGAAGATTGCGGACAATTAATGCGCTGAAATGATAGGGGAGAGTAAGATAGCTTCTGTTTTGTCAGCAGGTTGCTTTAATTTTGGAAGTTGGCTAACCAAGGATGATTAGTTTCCAAACGCAGATATTGTAGAGCTTGGTTTGATCATCTTTGCCAGTTAAGGACCATTTCTATCAAATCTTTCTTTAAGAATATAAGTTTGGGTGTGGATGAAGTCAATTAATGAATGTGGACTGTACATATCCGACTAATGAAAAGGGAGAGTTCAATGGGTCACACAGTTTTTTTCTCACTCCTACGCTTTTACATACAAATCCAGCCACAGCACACACAACCAACTTTTGAAATGCTTGAGAAAGGAAGCTATTGTTCATTCAGTTGGTCAATGACAAATGGTAGAAGGCAAAGATGGGGCAAGAGATAGAACATCATTCTGCAACAGTTAGATGTCACTCAGTTACTCAGGGAATCAATGTAGATTTTATTTTTGACAGCTGATCAATATATGCATTCAATAATTCTATGAATGATAGCAACTGTTTCATGCAGCACCACCATTAACTGACCGTGCACTAAAGTATTAGTCAGAATCTCTTGCTGTATTTGGACACACAACCTCAGATTCATCTTGAATGGAAGATTGAGGTTAACATAAAATGATGAATGGGAATGCAACCTAGTGAGCTTTTGCTGGGACTGAGAAAAGTCAGGAATAAGGTAGAAGGCAGGAAAGATTCAATGACAAAAGGAAATGGGTATGGAACAAGTAAAGAAACACTAAGATATGATCAGAGAAGATGTAAATTGTGATTACAGAATCACTCATAAGTGTTGCCCAAAAACAAAGTGCAGAGACTTAGATCTATATTTGTTGAAATATGGAAAGTAGAGGTAGGTGTAGGTCACGTGGCCAATGAGCCAACTTCACCATTCAACATGATTATTCTGATCTCCTGTCTCAAAGTCACACTCTTGTTCTCTCAACATACACTTGACACCTTTATCTTCTCAAAATCTATTTCTTTCTTAAATATATTCAGTGATGTCACCCCCACAGCATTCTGTGATAAAGAATTCCACAGGTTCTCCACCCTCTAGGTGCTCGCCCTCCTTTCTCCTACCTTCCAGTTTTTCATTCTCCTTTTCTATTGTTCATTTTCAACCTTGCTTCCCTTATTCCTGTCTCCTTTTTTTATGTTCCCGTTCCCCGTCATTCTAGTTTGTTTTTAATATTGAGTTTGTAAGGCTGTAAATTGTCAAATCAAAACATGAGGCGATGGTCTTTCAACTTATGTTGAACTTCATATGAATTATGTAGAATTGTGAAGACAAACACTTGAGAGACGAAGTGGGGCAGAGAATTAAAATAACACGTGACTGGAAGCTCATGTCCACACTGGCAGGCAATTATAAGTATTCTTAAAAATGATCACCCAATCTATACTTGGTTTCCCCAGTGCAGGTTCTGTTGACCACAATGGAGAGGAATCCCTAATTGAGGAAAAAGCATACCAATATCATTCATTTTCCTCTAGCACCCATCTCTTCTTCCAATATCCCCTCTCCTCTCTGGCCTTAGTTAGCAGTCTTCGGTGAAAATGTCAGGTTTATCCCTGTAGCCTCTAACACAGCTGAGCGCTTAATTCATGGCTTTCAGGTTTATCCCCATTTCATTATCCAGAAGACCATCCAGCATCCCAGGCTGGGTGAGCAGTTCATAGAACACTTGTGCTCTATCCACAAAGAAAACTCTGAGCTTCTAGTTTCCTCCCACTCCAACACACCTCCATGTTCTCTGGCCAACGTCTCTGTCTCAGGTTTGCTGCAGTGCTCCAGTGAAGCCCAGCGTAAGCTGGGAGAATAGCATCTCACTTTCTGTTCGGGGACCTTGCAGCCTTCTGGAATTAACATCAAGCTCGACAATTTTAGGACTTGAGCACCCATCTCCATGTTTTTCCCCACCCCCACGTACCAGATCTTGGCATCACATAGGCTGCTTCCACAATATCCATTGCCAGTCACTAATAGTCCCCATTAGTAACTATTCATTTCCCCATTCTGATCTTTACCCACTCCTTCATCTGTCCAATTGTTTCTCTCTCTTTGGGCTCTACCTCCACCTATCATTTTACACTCTCCCCTCCTCATCTTCTGTATAAAACCCATCCCTACTGAATTTTTAACTCTGATTTCTTTCCACAGATGCTGCCAGACGTGCTGAGATTTTCCAGCAGTTTCTGCTCTTTGGTCTTCTGTCCCAAAAAGCTGCTCTCAGGTGAAACAGCAAATTACAGTAGTTGCTGCTCAAAATGCGAGAGACCAAAGACTGAAAAGGTAACAGTTTTGCTGAGCAGCTGTTCAGTTCACAAAAGTGGCTCTAAACTTGCAGTTGCCTATCATACTAAATCCTTACTCCACTCCCACTAAATTCATTCTATCCTCAGATGCCTCATCGTTTAAATAAAGCTCAACATAAGCTCAAGGAGCACCTCGCCTTTCAATTTTGCACTTTACAACAGTCTGGAACTAACATGAAATTCAACAATTTCAGATCATTACCTCTGCCCCACTTCTTGTTTGCTTTGTAGACAGCAGTTAGCATTGACTCTGCCATTTCCATTCGCATTTCCTCCAAATACAACTTTTGTTTCTTTTCACTTGTCCCAATCCTGTTACAAAGCCCTTTCAGCCCTCTTGCCATTTTATCAGTTTTGCCCTCTCTTTTAATTTTTAAAATTAATTCTCAGGATGAGGGTGTCACTGGCTAGGCTAACATTGATTGCCCATTCCAGAGGACAGTCAAGAGTGAATGATATCTCTATAGGTCTGGAGTCATATGTAGTCCAGACCAGAGAGGGATGGAAGTTTCCTTCCTAGAAGAACATTAGTGAACAGATGGATTTTTCCAACAATCAACAAAGGATTCACAGTCATCATTAGACTCTCTTTCTCCCAGCTCCCGATTTTTCTCATCCTCAATACTTGCTTAAAACCTATTGCATCTTACTTTTCTTTCTTGTTCTGATGAAAAGGTCATTAGCCTGAAGTGTTAACATTATTTCTTATTCTGCAGATGCTGTGAGACCTATTTTCAGAATTTTATGTCATTTGTGAGAAGAAAAATGCAGTTTTCCAGAGTTCTTCAGGTCTTGCCACTGCTTAGCTCTTAAGTTAGGAAAGTAAACAGAAGGCAACTGTATTATCAGAGTCTGATCTGTATATTCATAAACAAAAATCACTGTCTTTGGGCAGATTTAAAATTTTGGCAGGGGAGTAGTAGGCAAATTCCCCACTCCATTTTAACTACCCTGCCTGATTTTCACCAGACAGAGAGGACTTTCAAACGTGGAATATAGAACATCTATGCAGCGAAGCAAACAATAAGAGCTTTTGGTTCACAGTCTATAGTGTAATTAGGTATGTATTCTTCCTCTACCTTTAACCCTTGATCACTTTCTTTCATCAATTTAAAAAAGGCAAATGTATTCTTTTTTTAATACATGAGAAGAAATGCTACATCTCATATTTGCATATAAAGTCTTTTAACTTTCTTTAAAACATTATGGATAACAAAAGAAATGTCCAAAGTCTGATCGCTGTGCCACAACTGAGCTACAGATACAAACTCTTAATATCATTCTTTTCATTCACAAAACAATTCAACGACAGTGCTTCTGCAAGTATGTAACTATGTTAATTATAATGTAAATGCTGCCATCTAGAGGCTAGAAACCCCATCCAAAGCCTTTTCTGACAAAGGGAAATCTTATTTCAGTAATACAATGCAGTACAAGAAGTTCAAATTTCACTTAAAAAAACTTTTCCACACACTTAATCACAACATCTCCTGAAATGTCATTTCCTATAGATAAAATAAATCACCAAAGATTACTTTACATGTGCCATGTTGTTTGGTAATATTTGAATATTATGCCTTTGCTAATTGGTATCCAGTGTTATGAATACATGCAATAATGTGATATCTCCAATGTGTGCAGAATTGTGCTATAAAATATTTGTTAATAAAAATCTAGTGGCGAATTGGCAGATGATCAATACAACTTAACTCTTTTATAATCAACAAAACATACATTACATAGCACCTTTAATATAGATGTCTGAAGGTAAACATTAAAAGGGGTATAATCATCTCAACAAGGATTTATGTCATTTGAAACCAATAGATTATCAACACTAACAGAACAGCCCTCACATGCTGCAACCCTTCTTACAACAATTCAAAAATACAAGCCAAAAGCAAGAAAATAGAACAGAAGAAAGGAAAATCCTATTAAGTGATTAATCAAAAGGTTCCTTGTAGATTTGTGGTATATATGGTAACTATGCAAATTAGCACAACTTAAACTTGTTAATAAAGTTAATTGTAATGTCATTTTCTTAAATATCTATTGCAGAATTGAATAGTTTATCTTTGTACCATCACATGTTCAAATTTAAATACATTACAAGGGTTTTTAGAAATCCATTAGCACTCACCTTTGGAGATATAGTGCTTCCCTTCATATTCTGGTCACTTTAACACAGGGTATAGGATCTCCAAATTTCTACACTTATTTTATTAGTTTCCAGAATGTCATAAAAGTCTCTCAGAGAGTGAAAACATAAATTTCTTAATCATAATAAATCTCTTGTCACAAGTAGTCATATTTTAAGGTCATATTTAAATTAAAGTGCAGGTCATGAGTTCAAGGCCCACTCCAGGCCCTGAATACACAATCCAGATACTACTTTAGGGCTATAGCAAGGAAGCATTGCACCATCAGAAGTTCCGGCTTCCAGATGAGATGCTTATTATCATCAGGTGCTTCATTTGCTTTTCCAGACCAAACTAAAAGATCTCAAGGTGCAATTTGAAGAAGGCCATGGGCAATTCCTAATGTCCTGAGAAATACTAATACCTCAGGTTTTGAAAAGAGCTACACAAAAAAAAATTCTGTTTCTTCCTTTCTTTTATCATCCAGAAAAAAGCACTACAGTCACTTACCAGACAGGAGCACTTTTAAACAGTTTTCTCCATGCGACTTTATCGTCCTTTGAATTCACTAGACTGTTGCCCAAACTTTCCAAAGATATAATCTGGTCTACATGACATAAATTGTTATGAAAGTCATAATGATATGAAGGTATTTGCACAAAGGAACAGAATATCTCATTGACAATAAAATTATAAGGCAGGAACGATAACAAAATGATAATGTTTATTTACCTTCTCCTTTGAGGAAGTATTTCCACATACAGTAGGCCCACAGAATTGAAGGGATGCCAGAAAAGTAGAACACACTCTCCCAGCCAAACCAGTCCAACAAAACTGAGCCAAAAGCTCCGATTATTAATGTCCTATAGGATAAAAAAATAGGTCATCAACATACAATGGCAAACGTTTATTCACTGCAAAGTCAACAATTTCTCTCCAAAGGTTGTGTAGCTTTGGAACTCTCTGCTTCAGAAGGCAGTGGAGACAGAGATCATTGCATATTTTTTAAGACAGGGTGGATAGATTCTCGTTAGCTAATTTTATCAGGGGTAAATGGGAATGTGGAATTTGAAACAATGAGATCAGCCATGATTTTACTGAATGCAGACAGATTTGAGGGCCTAAATGATCATAAATTTGTATGTAGTTCCCCTGCCCGAGTAACGCTTGCAAGGCACATTTACTGCAATAACTATTGATCAGTGACACCTTTAACACAATTACTAAAACTGATTATTTTAATTGAATTATTTGACATGATGAGACCATAAGACATAGGAGCAGAAATTAGGCCATTCAGACCATAGAGTCTGCTCTGCCATTCAATCATAAGTTTCTCAACCCCATTCTCCCATTTTCTCCCCGTAACCTTTGATCCTCTTGACAATCAAGAACCTATCTATCTCTGTCTTAAATATAATCGATGACCTGGCATCCACAGCTTTCTGTGGCAATGAATTCTAATTTTTGAGAAGAATATCAAAAAATGTCAGTAGAGTACTAACGTTAATACAATTCATGGTAATATCATGTAAACAAAACTGAAACTATAACTACGGTTTTCTTTTTGAAATGCCTTTAACATGAACAGAATCAGGCATATATGGGTACCAAACCAAACCCAGAGATATTAGGTTAGGTGACAGAAATCTAAATCAAACCTGTTTAAACAGCAACTTATAGAGGACAGAGAGGTTTAGGGAGGGAATCCCAAAGCATAGGAACTTCCTGGCTGAAGCATGGCTCCAAATGGTGAAGGAATTAAAATCAAGGATGTTCCTCAGAGACCAGAATTAAAGAAACCCATTTACCTTGAGGAGTGGTGGGGGTGAAGGAGATCATGGAGATTGGGAGGGGCAATGTAAATAAGGGATCTGAGAAAAAGGATAACAATTAAGAAAGACAAGAGGCATTGTTTGAGTTGGTATCAATGTGGGTCATGGAGTAGAAGGATGTTTAATCAACGATGTGTTAGGAGTTAGGAAATGGGTAGGTGAGTTTTGGATTACCTCGAATTTACAAAGAATAGCATTTGGGAGGCTGTTGGAATAGTCCAAGCCTGGTAGCAGATCACAAAATTGTTACTGTGCAGGAGGTGGTCATTTGACCCATCATATCTGTACTAGCCCTCTGAATATTTTAACTTACTATCAATCTCCTGCATTTTCCTTATAACCCTTGTACATTATAAATAATCATCCAATGCCCTCTTAAATACCTCAACTAAACCTCCCTCACTCTTGCAGGGAGGAATTCAATAACCTAACTATTCACTGTATGAAAACAGATTTTGTCACCATCCATTTGTTTCTTTTGCATAAAAGCAAATTACTGCGGATGCTGGAATCTGAAACCAAAAGAGAAAATGCTGGAAAATCTCAGCAGGTCTGGCAGCATCTGTTTCTTTTGCAAATCACTTTAAGACAGTGTCCCCTGAGTCTTAACCCATTTATGAGTATGAACGGTTTCTCCCTATTCACTACCCAGGCCCTTCATCATTTTGAAAACTTCTATCAAATCTCCACTTAGCTTTTTCCTCTTCAAGGAAAACACTCGCAATTTCTCCAATCTGTCCTCATAACTGGAGTGTCTTATTCCTGAAACCATTCTTGTAAATGTCTTCTGAACTCTCCCCAATGCAATCATATCCTACCTATAATGTGGCACCCACAACTGTACACAATGGTCCAGCTGAGGTCTAACCAGCATCATCATAACTGTCAGGCTCTTGTACTTCATGCCCCAATTAATGAAACCAAGAATACTATTTGATTCATTAACAGGTCTCTCAACCTGACCTGATACCTGACAGATGTACAGAAACAAAAAGGTCACTCTGCTGTTATACACCTTTTAGGATAGTACCCTTTGTTTTACACTGTCTCTTTATGTCCTTTGTACCAAATGACTGCATGCTCCTTCACACTTAAATTTATCTGCTTCCTATCTATCACTTCATCAATGTGTCAATGTCCTTTTGAATGTCTACACTATTCACCTCACTGTCCACAATGTTTCCAGATTTTATGTTGCAATCTTTGTTTTGTCAAATACAAACATTGAAATTATCTCCTGCACACCAAGACCTAGATCAATTATAAAAATCAGGAAAAGCAAAGGTGCAATAACAGGCACTGGGGATCTCACAGCAAACTTTCTTCCAGCCCAAAAAGTTGCTCATTAACCATTACTCTCTCCGTTACATCCCTCAGGCAATGTTTCATCCATGCTGTTATTGTCACTTTCATTGCATGACCTATAACTTTCCTCACAAGTCTGTTATGTGACACTACATCAAATGTCTTTTGGAAGTCCACGAATATCACATCAACAGCTTTGTCCTCGACACTCTCTCTGTCACCTTCTCTGTTACCTCGTTAACAAACACCAGCAAATTAATTAGACACAATAAGTCCATACTGGCTCTTCCAAATCAGGTCACATTTTTCCAAATGACTATTAAGTCTAACCTAAAGAACTGTTTCTCAAAATTTCCTTATCACCAAAGATAAGCTAAGGCTCAGGCAATATTACAGAGGTGGAAATATTCAGTCTTGGTGATGGTTATGTGTGCAGAAGCTCATCGCACTGTTAAGAATGACACCAAGGCTGCATACACTCTGGATTAGTCACAAACTGTGGTCAGGGAGAGAGAATGTGCCATTGAGAAGGAACAGAAGACAATGATTTTGGTCATTCCAATACTTAGTCAATGATCATTTCTGACCATCTAGTATTGAACATGAGGGAAGCAATCTATGGAGAGGGAAATGGTTGAGAAAGGTGATGGCGAGATCGAACTCAGAGTCATCAATGTATATGTGAACAATGACAGTGTTTTCAGGCATCATACATTTAAGAATGACAAGGGGCCACAAATGCATCAGTCTGTGATGTAGAATTGTCAGAACTTAAAGGTAATTCTCCAGCCACGACAGGTAAAAATGGAGCCAGGTGAGTGCTGTTCATCCAAGTGGACAATGGCAAACAAAGCCCGACATGAATCCATTGTCTGTACCTTTGAGTGACTGCTTCAGAAGGGACACTAGAGTCTCAGAACCAAACTTATGCTCATTTTTAATCCAGTGCACATTGGACTTGAAATGTTTACTCTGTTTCTCTCTCCATATTCTGCTCAGTTTCTCCAGCACATTTCTTTTTATATTTCAGGAAATTACATCATTGTATCAGAAGTAGGATCTCAGGAATGTACCAATAATAGTTATGGCAATTTCTAGCCTACAATGTTTCAACTAAGTGTGCTATTAATTTTTTGTGATGCCAGTGATAACCTTATTTGATTAATTCAGTTTTATGGTAATGCACACAGTTTGTTCATCTGTTGCTAACAGTGTCTTTTCTACCCCAACCTACGAACTTGACTTTTTGCAATAAACCTGGAAGATGTGACTTACCCAACCTGGGAGCCAGTGCACACCGCACTGCTGGTAAATGCTCGTTCACTCTCTCGCACTCTATTGGAGAATAGACTTGACAGAGATGGGAAAAACACACCTAAATTTTCCCAAGAAACATACAAAATTTAACATTTTATTCAATTATTATTTAACTCAAATATAATTGTTTTTTGAAGTCAAAACAATTAAAATATTCTCAGAATTAAAGCATAGATACTCAACATACAAGAGGTAATTTTGCAAGACTCTGTTCCTACCTGCTGAGTCTTCATTCTGAGGATACAGCTTTGAAGAAAGGTTATCATACTCTGGTCCAATTCTGTGACTAACCTTAGCACTTGCTTCTAACTATGCTCCAAACTGGAATGGGGATTTTAATCTGAAGTGTTATCTATGTTGATTGGCCCTATTCGGTGATTTGAGTTTTGCTAGTTTTGCAACAATGTTTGTACTGTTAACATACACTGTAATCACTGCCAACATTATCTCAATTTATGTGTTGGGCTATGGTGCAATAAAATTTGATGCATTTCAAAACGACGAACGGTGATGCTGCTTAAAAAAGTATTAAAAACATGTACAATAGCACTTCTCCTTTAACTCCACTAGTGAATACACCATGCAGTGCATTACTAAACCATAATTAGCAAGATGACTGATTAGAATTAATTTTTAACTCAGTATAAAGTGAGAGAGAAAACAAATCAGCATTGTTCCAGCTCCTGCTATTTAATCACTACTCTAAGTTATCAAGCAAGGATAAAGCTGTCGTCAATTTATATGAGCTCCAGGGATTAATATCTCACAAATTCTCAAACAAAGAATAGTCATTTGAGCAAAATGCTGGGATACCAATGGAACAATAAACTAGCCATTAAAATTAGGGTAGAGAGTCATGAGAAAAAAGCAGCACAGGAAGAGCAAGTTTAACATTCAATTATGTTTTTAAATGCTTTTTAACTTCCAAAAAGCAAAGAAAACATAATGGACTGGATTTTCTTACTAGATTAATAGTGAGGCTAACAGCACAGCAATTCTGCTGTCCACACGCATGCAAAACCAGGTGTTGTTTCCAGAGCTATCTTGCTCCTCATCAGGGTGTACTGTTGCAATTATGAATACAACCATGAAACGTGACTTAGTTGCTGACTAGTTTCCCACTGAAGACAACAGAGAAGTTGAAGGCTGATGCATTTGTGAGCAATGTGTGCTTGTAACATACGTCAGCACATATGTAAAATCAATTTTGAGGACAAGTGAGAATATATGCTGTCTCATTCTCTTTGAAGATAATTAATGCTAGAGAACATTTTAAAAATGTTTTTCCTTTACTTTTTGTGCTTCTTCTATCTAATTAATCTCATCTGAATTTCCCAAAAGTCTTTTTCCTTTTTAAACATGATTTATGACATTGGAGGATTTTTACTGAGTTTACATTTCCTGACTTATACTTTGCAGGCTGGATTTTAGTTCCAGAGCCCTAACCCCAATGGGTTGGTGAAACAGAAGTGTCCACAGAAGGACCAGGGAAGAGATTTTGAAGGAAGAACAGAATGAAGACGGTGCCTCCAGGAGACCCAACCATCAGATGGCAGGTAGAATCTATTGATGGAAGAAATAATGAGGCTCTGAACAGCAACACTTCCAACAGGAGAAGGGGGTGCTGCCACAGTAGTTGACAAGATTGTGTGGGGCTGGAGTCGGCTTCCAAAGACTAATGCAAAGCAGACTGTGAGCTCAGCTTCCAGACTGTCACAGCTGGGGGGAAAGTCCTCCAAAGGATGGCCAATGGTGGCAATGGTTGTTGCAGCCCAGCAGTTCCATATTGGGTAACTTTGCAAGATCCACCCACTCCAGCTTGCCATCTGGAGGCTGTCACCATTCCGAAATGACCACAAGCCTCATTGGAAGTGAAGTGCAGATTGTGAAGAATGCATTTAATTGCCTACCAGCCATTGACAGGCAAATACAATCATTCGCAGAAGTCACTTCCCTGAAAAGGGACCAAAGGCAGGTATCTGGCAGCCATCAAGCATGCAGCCAGATGTGAGAAAGTGTAGGCATATCTGTATCCACCTGTGAGCTATTTGTCTCTATGAAATTCTTCAAACTGATTTGTTAAACAGCCTGTTTCTTGACATGACTAGTAGAAGGTACCACATTGGATTTGCCATCAGATGCACATCTCCACATAGCAACCAGTGGAAACTCTGTAGGCAGCAGTGGGCATAATGAATACAAAACACCATCTCTCTGCTAATAAACCTGAGAACTGTGGATACGGGAGATCTAAAACAAAAAAGCAGAAATTGCTGAAGAAATTCAGCAGGTCTGGCAGCAACTGTGGAGAGAAAGCAGAAATAACGTTTCAAATGCGCTAGACTTAAAACATTAACTCTGCTTTCTCTCCACAGATGTTGGCAGTCTTGCTGAGTTTCTCCAGCAACTTCTGTTTTTGTATGCTTTACCACTTCTTTGTTCCTTGCTGCAAAATTAGGACATGTTACACAATCTATCATTCCTTTCACGTTGAGGAATCCAAGTTTATTACAGGACTAATTTTTAGCTATTCAATGATGGTAATAAATGCTCTGTTCCAAAACTGGCAAAGAATAGGAGAAGGAAAAAGGAGGTGGCTCTGATGAGGTGATATCTGGATAGAGGAACTACATTAACTTCAACCAGAAAAATGCCTTTTACACAAATAATTTATTATTAAGTGTGATGTCTCCATCAAGATTTTGCCTGAGATTTATAACCACTACACCAAGGTACATACTATTTCACCAGATGCAACAGCACAAATTAAAATTGACCAATTAGCCTAACCTCGGTCATGGGTAAGATCCTGGAACCCATTGTGAAGGATAAGATTTCTGAATACTTGGAAGTGTATGGTAAAATAGAGCAAAGTCAGCATGAATTCATCAAGGGGAAGTTATGCCTGACAAACCTGCTAGAATTCTTTGAGGAAGTAACGAGCATGTTAGACCAAGGAGAGCTAATGGATGTTATCTACCTGGACTTCAAGAAGGCCTTTGACAAGATGCCACATAGGAGGCTATTAAGTAAGATAAGGGCCCATGGTGTCAGAGGTATGGTGCTAGCTGGATAGAAGCCTAGCTGTCTGGCAGAAAGCAGAGAGTGAGGATAAAAGGGTCCTTCTCAGGATGGCAGCTGGTGACAGGTGGTGTTCTGCAAGGCTCAGTGTTGGAACCACCACTTTACGCTTTATACATTAACAATCTAGGTGAAGGAACTAAGAGCATTCTGGCAAAAATTTACACACAATACAAAGATAGGTAGAGGAACAGCTAGCACTGAGGAGGCAGGGAGGGTGCAGGAAGATTGGACAGTTAGGAGAGTGGGCAAAGAAGTGGCAGATAGAGTACAACGTGGGAAAGTATGAGGTTATGAATGGTGATGGGATAGTGTAGGGAGATGAGCTGTGAATAGTTCACAGGTCGGTGCAACATTGGGGGCCAAAGTGCCTGTTCTGCACTGTATTGATCTATGTTCTATGTTATGCTCTTTGATAGGAAGAATAGAGGCATGGACTATTTTCGAAATAGGTAGAAAGTTCAGAAGTCTGAACTACAAATAGCCTTGGGAGTTCTAGTCAAGGTTCTCTGAAGGTAAACTTGTACATTGGGTCAGTAGTTAGAAAGGCAAATGCAATGATGGCATTTATTTTGAGAAGACTTGAATATAAAAGCAGGGATTTACTTCTGAGGTTCTATAAGGCTCTGGTCAGATCACATTTGGAGTACAGTGTGCAGTTTAGGGCCCCATATCTCAGGAAGGACATACTGGACCTGGAGCCTGTTCAGAGGAGGTTCACGAGAATGGTCCCAGGAATGAAAAATGTAAGATATGAGGTACATTTGAGGACTTTGGGTCTATACTCAATGGAGTTTAGAAGGATGAGGGAGGAGGGGGGATCTAATTGTAACATAAGAATACTGAATGGCCTGAACAAAGTAGGTGTTGGAAAAATGTTTCCATTGGTAGGAGAGACTAGGATCTGATGGCACAGCCTTAGATTAAGGGAAGACTTTTTAAAAAGGAGATAAGGAGAAACTTCTTCAACCAGAGAGTGGTGAATCTATGGAATTAATTACCACAGAAGTCTATGGAAGCCAGATCATTAAGTATACTTAAGACTGAGATAGATAGATTCTTGAGTATCAAGGGTTACCAAGAGAAAGCGGAAGAATGGGGTTGAGAACTTATCAACCATGACTGAATGACGGAGGAGACTCAATGGGCTGAATGTCCTAATTTCTGCTCCTATGTCCTATGGTCTTATCATCAACCCCTCTATTTAAAAAGTCAAATAAAAAAAAATCCTCACCAATTTAGCCTTTCATTTTTATTTGTTACTTTTTGAGAATATAATTCAAATTGTGTTCATTAAAGAGTTGGTGATTTAGTAAGCCAGACCACTAAGAGAAGTGGCACAATCATAAAGGACATATGTTAATGACTCGCAAACAATATTTGGCAAAAGGAAATTTCAGGCCTTATCGTTTCAGGCTTGTTTATCAGCCAATCAAAAATCTACTCTGGTAATCAAGGGAAAACTCTGCAATTGTTCAAGAGAATGTGGAATGTTTTGACTGAGGTTTTCCAACACTTGCTGTTCTTAATACATCCACTTCCTTCCTGTTTGTTGTTGATGCTTTGTCCAGCGTATTACAAACAAAGCAATATACCCGTCTTTTCCAGAACTCTTGCTCCGTTCTCATCAGGTTTTTATTATGACTCTCTACACTTTTCTCTGCACTCTGAATTTTGATGTTGCTACATATTTTGTGGTTCCAATGATAGGGGATGCATGTATACAGTAAAATACGAAATGAGGAGGTTGCTGGCAGTCAGCCCTGTCCCTCCACAAGGGACATTATTGAAGCCCTCACAGATAGAAATCTTTAGAAATCATGCTTTTTGTGAAAGTACACTTGTGCTCTGACTTGCTATTAAAAATCAGGAAATGTCATGCCTTATCTGAATAGGGTGCAACTAAATCATAATCACTGAATAACTTATTTGGTCTTGAAATGCCAACTTGATGATTGTGAATGTCATATCTCCATTATCATAAAATACCATTAGGTTTATAATGGGTTTTTATGCTTCCTTATGGAATTTTAGCTTCTACCTTAATCCTGTATGTTTGTCCCAGTCAATGTTTTTCCGTTTGTAAAAATGAAGGATTTCCAGTGAGCTACATTTTCTGGTTTGTCGTCTGTAAGAATTCTTCAGTGAAACTGGCTGCTTAGCCACTGATATCATCACAGTAGCTGGACACTAGAAATCCCCTGTAGTTGGCACCAAAATCAAATGAAATGTCAGGAATGGTGAAATCCATGTCACAAAAATTGAGAGTCTTTTGTGGACAGTCTTCTTCCAGGTCAGCAGCGAACAATATCATTTCACCACTGACCACAGATTCCATGCAGCTGCATTTATTTTTGTATTCTGAATTTTGTTCTTATCCCTTCTACTTATCATTTGGGTACTGTAACCATCAACAAAATACCCACCCATTTACAGAGGAACCTCAATTATCCAAATCTTGATTATCCGAATAATGGAATATCCAAAGAAAAGATTTCAAGGTCCCACAAAAAAATTACATTAAAGAGGTAAGTGTATTTGATTTACCTGTATTGAAGAAGGTGTGAAAACGCTGGCAAAAACAAAGAAACTCTAGCAGCTCAAGCATCCGCAACTGGATATTTTTTAGGTAAGGGTTGTTACAAAGTAAGTGTTTTACAGTACTGTATTCCCCTCAGTTTACCAGGGCATTCATTAAAAAAAGGCGGAGAATGTAAATGCATGTGCGAGGCAGTGCTTCTGTCTTTCTATCATGATACTGAGTTCCCAGCAACTGACAAATGCTCTTGCGATCATAGAAGCTGTTCGGGACCTTGTTTAATGCTGGGATTTAACTTACAGTATTTATGTAATGGTAAGTCCTTTTTATTTTAACCTGTAATTTGCAGACTGCAAGGATTAGTTTGTTTAAATGGCAGATTCATTAAAATTATAGATTTAAACAAATTCTCCGGTAGAGCTCAGGATTAGATCAGTATGGCTTCCTTTGTTTAAGGTAAAATCAATTATCTGAATGAAATAGTGCCCGTCCATCTTGTTCAGATAATCGAGGTTCCTCTGTATTTGTTTAACATCCCTATTTACACATTCTGGTAGACCTGGCCCAACCCAGATCATCCTTCCTGGATAAGTAATTCAAGGCAGGCATGAACTGGAATAGTTAATTCCCAGGTTTTCCACATCCTCTCTCTGGGCCTCTTCGGGAACTTGGACAGAAAAAGAATGGACTTTTGAGACTGTTATGATGAAGGCAGCAATTGACTGAGGCCAGTTGAGACTTTTAATTTGTGATGACATCATGTACACATGATTCAGAACCTGGCCACATGGAAAATTAGCAAAGTCAACTGTTGGGATAACAAACTGCAGCATTCAGCCACTCTACAGTACATTTAAAATTCCAAAAAAATCCCCCTCCCATTTCCCACCTCCACCGCCAATTGTTGCTACTCACCCTGAAACAGGCCCATAAGGAATCTGGATAAGGTTAAGAAAAGGATTGGCGTCGAGCTCCAGTGAACAATGAGCGGAGTGAGTGTAATTACTGAGCCCCATGAAGTAGCTGAAAGTAGAAGTATTTTATCACCACCCAATCTGTGTAAAAAAATAATAGTTTGTCAGTGAACCTTACTGAAAATATAGCATTTTTTAACTGAGAAAGCATGACAATAACTTGCAACCCATACAATGTGAAAGCATTATAATGGCATCCTGACATATTAATAGGTGCTATATAATTACAAGTTCTGTCCTTTAACAAATATAAATTAAAAACGAATTAAATCCAAATTAAAAGCAGAGGTAAGTACAAAGATAGTGAATCTGACAGCATCTGGAAAGATAAAAGTCAGATTAAAGTTTCAGAGCTTTTTCTAAAAAAAGTTAACTCTTTTCCTAAATTTTAATGTGGTATGGTGCTAATGAGGTAACAATATAATGGTTCTTTACTTGAGGCTAGACAAGAAAAATTTTCAAATCCCTGTCACCAACAACACCCACCCCCACACCACCACTAAGTTGACTCCAGTTGTTATACCTGTTGCACGCAAGCTACAATAACATTGGAAGGTTTCAAAAGATAAAACTTCATCTTCACTGCCTGGGAGTTATGTGTTTGGGCAGATCGATTCCAACAAAATTAGGCTGCACAATAAAATGAAATGATATTAAAAACATACAAACTGACCCTCTAGATTAGCATTCAAGCAGTGAAAATAAAAGTCTGCAGCACTGAGACGCTCATAAAGTCAAAAATCACAAATTTAAAGTTGAATGCTTTGATTGAAATTTGGAACTGTATTAAGAGAATAAATAAAATACAGTCATCAACACCAAACATTGAGGTATGACAGTTTGGAGTACTGCAAGCTACCCCAAAATGGAAACTTTTCAGATGTTCAGAACAAGCAGACAGTTGAAATGTGGATTCTAATCCACAATTTGAAATCAATCAAAAACCTTAATGCAAGGCCCTGTTCACAGCTCTTCCTACCAAAAAATATTATAATTATAATTTTAATATTTGGGGGGGTTTGGGATCAGCTCTACAACTCTTTCTCCCTGCCAACTCACCAGCCAAGTTAATTGGAAATAAAAAATAAGAAAATTCTGGAATGCAGTCCTGGAATGTCTGCCTCACCACTACAGCTTAGCTTCCACTAGTAGTATGTACGCAGCCAAGCTTAGAACTATTGTTATGGAGACTTCCACAGTAAAGGCTGACACCACTGTTACTGAAAAAACAGGAAATAATTAAAGCCAGAAAATAAAAATTATTCAAACTGGTGATTTGTACAAACTACCCAAAGAAGGAACATATTCCCGCATTGATCAAAGAGAAAGAAACATAGAAAGCAACAGTGTAATGTGTACCTAATACAAAAGGAATATTAGAACATAACTAAAAACAAAAAATTAATAATGCATTTTAATAACAGCTCCTTCAAAGCAAATTCCAACTCTCTTTGGTAGCATTCTCACCCACGTCAGAGGCTTGTGGTTTGAAACTCAATTCCAAAAACCTGTACTGTAATCCCAGGAGGACACTTCAGTGTAGTACTGAGTGCTGTGATGCCAGACATACTAACTTTTAATGAGATGTTAAACAAAAATATGCTCAGAGACTGCATCTTTGAAGGACATTATTCAAAGAAGAGCATAATAATCCACTCAATGCTTTGACCAATATTTATCCCTAAACTATTAACACTAATCCAGAGATAAAACAGAAAAAGTCGGGAACAATCAGAGGGTCAGGTAGCATCTGTGGAGTATGAAACAGAATTAATGGACAATTTTAAAGTCCCCTAGAAGTGAGATCAAAGGAGACGGAGTTTGATTGGATAGAAAGGTGCACGCTAAGGACTAGAGATAGACTGGACACTCTGCAGAGCAGAACGTGATGCTGAAATACACTGCAATAAAGCTGTCCTGTGGGATAATGCCTACTCCATTCAGGTCATTGTTTGCAGTATATCACATACACTCAAAAATGAGCTGAAGGCTTCCACAATCATATGCAAAAAGTAGAGTCTTTCTCAAATTACTCTAAAGGTTAAATACAGTATCTCAAAAAGGCAAATAATACCTAAAGTGGGTCTGCCCACTGAGTAGTAACACAAGTGGTATAAGCCACTAACAGGATGCAGCAGTCAAGAGAAAGACATTCTGTTTACCACACAAATAAGTAATGTGCTATGTGTTCAGTGCTGGTGCCATGCCAAACACTTAAGTCAGACATCCCTATGACTGGCAGATCGCTTCAAGCAGTGCATCCCTTTAGCAGTTGGAAACAGGTAGTTTATGATGGTATTCAATGAGCCTGTGCCTATAAAACTCAAAACCTAATGTCTAACATTAGGTGTAATGGACAGCAAAGAAGGCTTCCTCAGAGTACAATGGGATCTTGATCAGAGGGGCAAAGGAGCTGAGGGGTGGCAGATGGAGTTTAATTTAGATAAATGCGAGGTGCTGCATTTTGGGAAAGCAAATCAGACCAGGACTTATACACTTAATGGGAGGATCCTGGGGAGTGTTGCTGAACAGAGACCTTGGAGTGCAGGTTCATAATTCCTTGAAAATGTAGTTGCAGATAGATAGGATAGTGAAGAAGGCATTTAGTATGCTTTCCTTTATTGGACTGTGCATTGAGTACAGGAGTTGGGAGGTCATGTTCTGGCTATACAGGACATTGGTTAGGCCACATTTGGAATATTGTGTGCAATTCTGGTCTCCTTCCTATCAGAAGGATGTTGTGAAACTTGAAAGGGTTCAGAAAGGATTTACAAGCATATTGCCAGGGTTGGAGGTTTTGAGCTATAGGGAGAGGCTGAATAGGCTGGGGCTGTTTTTCCTGAAGCATCAGAGGCTGAGAGGTGACCTTTATAGAGTTTTATAAAATCATGAGGGGCTTGGATAGGGTAAATAGACAAGGTCTTTTCCTTGGGGTGGGGGAAGTCCAGAACTAAACGGAATAGGTTTAAGGTGAGAAGGGAAATATTTAAAAGGGACCTAAGGGGCAACATTTTCATAAAGAGGGTGGTGCACATATGGAATGAGCTGCCAGAGAATGTGGTGGAGGCTGGTACAATTACAACATTTAAAAGGCATGTGGATGGGTATATGAATAGGAAGGGTTGAGAGGGATGTGAGCCAAGTGCTGGCAAATGGGACTAGATTAGGTTAGGATATCTGTCAGCATGGACACGTTAGACTGACGGGTCTGTTTCCGTGCTGTACAACTCAATGACTCTATTAGATGTGATTCTGAAATTTTTAAAAAAACTTACTGAGCAATCTGGATTGTGCTAAAAATTACACTAAGAACTGCATTAAAATTGATAGGCTCACATGCGCCTCACTTTTATTTGCTGGAAGCTGAATACATTGATAGACAGGGACCTGTCCTCTGTAGGGAAGATGAAAATGTCTATGAATTGTGCCTTTTTCTTAAAAAGAAACTATTGTGGGGCAATAGTTCCCTGGTGCATTTGCCATGACAATCCCCTGAATTTGCCAACCAATCACTGCTCTTTCCCCATGCAAGGCAATTATTGCTCTTTTCTGTGTCAAGATTAGAGTGGTGCTGGTGGGGAGAAGGTAACTAAGAGTGCAAGAGGTGGATGAAGGTGGGGATAAAGGTGATAAGTCGAAGAGGAGCGTGGAGCGGATAAATGGGACAGGTCATGAGCTGGAAGGTTGGAACTGGGGTAAGGTGGGGGGAGGGGAAATGAGGAAACTAGTGAAGTCCACTTTGATGCCCTGGGGTTGAAGCGTCCTGAGGCGGAAGATGAGGCGTTCTTCCTCCAGGCGTCCAGTGGTGAGGCCCAGGACCTGCATGTCCTTGGCAGAGTGGGAGGGGGGAGTTGAAATGTTCGGCCACAGGATGGTGGGGTTGATTGGTGCGGGTATCCCGGAGATGTTCGCTAAACCGCACTGTGAGAAGGCACCTAGTCTCCCCAATGAAAAGGAGACCGCATTAGGAGCAATGGACACAATAAATGAAATTTGTGGAAGTGCAACTTTGATGGATGCGGAAAGCTCCTTTGGGGCCTTGGATGGAGATGAGGAGGGAGGTGTGGGCGCATGTTTTACAATTCCTGCGATAGCAGGGGAAGGTTTCAGGAGGGGAGGGTGGGTTGTTGGGGTGCATGGACCTGACCAGATAGTCACGGAGGGAACAGTTTTTGCGGAAAGCGGAAAGGGGTGGGGAGGGAAATATATCCCGGGTCATGGGGTCTGTTTGTAGGTGGCGGAAATGTCGGCGGATACAGTTTCTGTGGAGGTTGGTGGGGTGGAAGGTGAGGACCAGAGGGGTTTTGTCCTTGTTGCGGTTGGAGGGGTGGGATTTGAGGGTGGAGGTGCAGGACGTGGATGAGATGCAGTGGAAGGCATCTTCAACCACGTGGGTGGGGAAATTATTGTCTTGAAAGAAGAAGGCCATCTGCTGTGTACTGTGGTAGAACTGGTCCTCCTGGGAGCAGGTATGGTGGAGGCGGAGGAATTGGGATTACGTAATAGCATTTTTGCAGGGGTTAGCGTGGGAAGAGGTGTAATCCAGGTAGTTGTGGGAGTGATGAGTTTGTAAAAAATGTCAGTGTTGAGTTGGTCATCGTTGATGAAGATGGAGAGGTCCAGGAAGGGGAGGGAGGTGTCAGAGATGGTGCATGTGAATGTAAGGTCGGGGTGGGATGTGTTGGTGAAGTTGATGAACTGCTCATCCTCCTCATGGGAGCACAAGGTGGCGCCGATACAATCAATGTAGAGGAGGAGGGGGTGGGAATGTTGTATCTATCCTGATGAATGCAAGATGGAAAGCTTTGACAGTACTTCTACTTTTCATCCTAATTCAAAGTTCTATACTACCAAGTGTCTACTTACCTTTCTCCAGTACATGTATAAGAAACACTAGTAATGGCCCAAGTATATTATTGATTGCTATTGTCACTCCCTGGATCAATAAAGGACAGCTGCCAGACTTGAACTAACTGCTAGCTGTCAGAGTTATGGTTCCTGGTCTTTTTCGCTTTGGGAGTAGAGGGGGTTCTGCAATTAAATGTCCTGCATGGAGTAGGGTTTCATCACCAAATAGGGACTCAAATCATTTTGGCTCCCAAAGGTTGTATTGGTGGGGGTACTACCACTTTTATTGGTGGATACCATTGGGCCTTTCAAACCTAATGAATACCACTGAGTGCTTATTTTTATTTATAAAATACAGGACAAATCAAATCCTCTTCATCAGTCTACTCTCAATCATCAGCAAAGGAATAAGAATCCAATGGTGATGTATTACTGGCTACTCTTAACATCAAGACATCATTTGACTGAATGTGTGGCATTAAGAAGCAGGTGAACAGCAGTGAATAGAATTGGAGAAAACTATAAGTTGGAATCATACCTCACACAAAGGAAAGTGGCTACATTTTTGGAGGTTAGTCACCTAATACCCAGGATATTGCTGCAAGAGTTCCTGAAGTTACAGTGTTGAGCACCATCAACTTTAAATGCTTCAATTATTCTCCCTCCATCACAAAGGTCACAACTGAGATGTTCACTGATTACTGCTGTGTTCAGTATCATTCATTGCTCCTCAGTTACTGAAGCAGTCTCTTCCCATGAGCAGCAAGAATCAAGAAACATTCAGGTGTGGATTGATAAGTGGCAAGAAACAATCCCAGCTCTCAGCATTGCCCCCCCACTCCACCTCCACAGATGCCACGTATTGACTTTTAGGGAAATCTAAGAATCTTTCTTCCATATTAAACAGTATTGTTACCATTAAGCTTCCCAGTATCAATATCTTGTAAGGTATCATTGATCAGAAACTTAATCAGAAAACCCATATAAATACTGTGGCTGTGGCAGCAAATCTGAGAGTTTGCCGTCCCTAAATTCACCCTCTAGTTTCTCAACATCTATAAGGCACAGTCAATAAAAACAGAATACTCTCCACTATAGCTCCAATAACACTCAAGAAGCATGACACCATCTAGAACAAAATAACCTGCCTAACTGAAGATAGTGCTAGGGTGCCAAAATTTACATCTTTCACCACAGCCTATAGTAGCCAGCAGTGGGTACCATCTTTAAGATGCACTGCAGTAATTCAAGAAATTCACAAATTTCCTTCAACAGCATCTTCCAAACTTACATCTGCCACCTGGAAAGACAAGAGCAGCAGACAGAGCTGAACATCATCACCTACAGATTCACCTCCAAATCACAAACTTGCACCTACATTACTGTTCCTTGGTCAAAATGCTGGCGTCTCTCCTAGGGTTGGTACATGGACTCCAGCAGTTCAAGAAAGTGGCTTATTATCATGGTCGCAAGGGCAGTTAGGAATAGACATTAAATGGTGGCCTTGCCCATGACCTCACATCCAAAAAAACAAATGAAATGCAAAGCTTCTAAGAAGTATGGCACAAGAAGAAGCTGTGTTGTTTGCTGGTCTATATCATTAATAGACCAAATACCAATATGATGCAGGGTGGCATGTGCATGATAAAACAATTTATTTCTTTCTTAAATATGGTTTACTTTCTAAACTTACTTGCAAAGTACAGTATGTTCAAGCCAAATAATTACCATCTACACGTACAAAAAAGTCTGTTGTTCTGAGGTTAGATAGCAATTAAAGATTTCTCCCATAGCGTAAGTCCAAAACCTCAGTGATCAGAAGCAGATAAAAAAATTTACATTTTACTTGATTATTCTGCAGGTAAAATACTGCTTTATGATATATTTTAAAAACAAAGGACTTACAACATGCAAGTACCCAAATATGAAGTTTCATGACTAAGACAAGATCTCTTTCTCACCTGTCACTGATGTGGCCACCTATAATTTGAGTCAGGCAATATCCCCAAAAAAAACTTCCGAGTACAATTCCAGACTGTGTCTTGTCCCATCCAAATTGTTCTGCCATGGTAGCTATGCAGATAGGCAGTGTTACTCTGACACAATACACTAGGCACGTGCCCACAAACAAAAAGGCAATCCATGACTTGGCTTCAAACCTGTTGGAATCAAAAAGTGAAAAGCTCTTTCATCATTCTGAAGATACCATGAAAACATTTCTGCAGGCACTGTGATGCAAGCAGTGATGTTGACTCTTTTTCCAAAGAATATGAATGTGAACATTAACTGACTTCACAGTAAATGCTTTATTATTCATATACTGAAAACATAACTTGTATTGTTTATAATAAAAGGTAGACACGTCCTAGAGGAGATACCTATTATTCTCTTCTCCCCAGTCATACCTTTTACAGTATCCTATTATCCTTGCAGTCAATGAAATTTTCTACGATTCGTACCCACACTATGAACATCAGGCGATATTTTGACTGAACAACATCACAGGGAGGTCCAGTTCTGCTCTTACATAATGTCTAGAAGCCTACACTTATTTTCCTAAACGGAAATCAACAGTAAGGGTACAGGCGTTTTTTTTATTCCTCTCAGCCTTAATATTCAAATACTGTTCAACTGAAAACATTGAACCATTCAATCTTTGACAGGAATCAAACTAGTGATCGTCTATTCTGTACAGTTTAGGTAATAGCAATTGCTTGATTCATTGAAGGAGATTGAAGTTATGTTTTTATCTGTTTCATAATTCTCAAAATAAAAGTGAAAGATTTAATCATATGCACGGAAACTCACAGAATAAATATCATGTGGGTTCTGAAAGACGTGGGAACATTTGCAAACTTATTCTTTGCTTTTTTTAAGAAGTATACATCCCAAATGGTAAATCATTATCCAGTCCAATCCTAGAGTGTTTCTTTAAGCTTCAGGTTAGTGCAATTAGCAAAATGTGTTCATCCAATGCTCCATCATGCTGTGTTGACATTGATACACACTGTTCCACACTGTGAACAGGTAGTGTGCGCCAGGGCACAAAGGGAAACAGTGACCATGTTACAGAAAATAACTATTGAATAAAAGATTCAGTAAAGAGCAATATCACTTCGAGTGTCAGGTACTCCCAAATGATAAATGTTCAGGGGATAAATGTTCAGTCCATTGCAGAGCAAGAACAGAGGCAGTGGATTAGCATGTAAGTTCACATTGCTGTGTGCTCGTTTACTGTCACTATCCCATCCCTGTCCATTTTCTCTAATGTAGTCTTGGGGCAGAAAGACTCCCCACCATAAGTAGCGACAAGCCAACTAAGGTAAGACTCTGGCTAAATATCAGAGGTTGTCTGGAATTTTCCAGCAGAAGGGTCAAAAACTGTGGTACTCAAAAAGCACAGCAGGTCAGACAGCATCTGAAGGACAGGAGAATTGATGTTTCGGGCACAAGCCCTTCATCAAGAATCCTAACAGAAGGCCAGTGGCTCAGCATTCCATGTAGCCTTTCAGACCCCGCCTGTTTATATAGAGGCAGCTGTATCCACAAACCACCCCTGGGGGCTCTGGCCATTTTCAAGTTATTAAAATGGCTGACAGGAAAAATCAAAATGGAAGTGCCCTCCTCCTCTTTACCCGGACCAGCTGGATGCAGCTCCTTCAATACTTGAGGGTTTCATACTGGACAGAAAGCATCCCCTCTGGCCATGGATCAACTCATTCACCTAAAATTCCAGTCAGTAGTTCCCAGCACAGGAAGGGTTAGGACTTCCTATGGAAAAGGTCCAGTTTCCAATTTTGAGGCACAAACAACTGAACATAAAAAAGGCAAATACAACTTTGATGGCCCTCCTTCTCAGCTGATGGATTTTTACTGATAACAATAACAACGTTAAAATGCTGAGAAAACTCAGCGAGTCAGACAACATCTGTGGCAAGAAAGAGAGTGCACATTTCAAGTTAATAACCATTCAATCACAGCTGTGTTAATATTAATGGAAAGGTGGAATGAACTGTTTCTAGAACCAAATAGCAACAATGACAACATAAAAATAAAATACTTCATATTTGGAGAAATACATCTTTTAAAAAATTTTTTTACAGATCTGGCAGCCTGTGCGGAGAAAGAAATTAAGTGAGTAGCTATAACAGACCTGCAGAGTATTTCCAGATATTTTTGCTTTTATTACAGAATCAAGCCTGAGCCTGGTCTTCACTTATCTGCCCACTCCCCACATTCCTTGATTTCCCAAGAGACAGAAGTTCTGTCCATCCCAGCCTTAAATATCTTCAATGATGGAGCATCCGCAAACATCAGCATTCTAAAGAACCAAAACCTTCTGAATGAGAAAATTTCTTCTCATTTCTGTTGAAATGTTCATTTCCTTATTCCAACACCATGCCATCTGTCAAAAACAATCTCTCAACGTCTACACTGTCTAGATCCTTCAAAATCTCATATTTTAATGAGAGCACCTCTCATTCTTCTAACTTCCAGAAAATAGGGACCAAATTTATTCAGTTTTTCATTACAAGTCAAACCTGTCATCCGAGGGACTAATCAATTGAATCTCTGTTTGACTGCCTTAAAAATGGAGATCAAAGCTGAACACAGAATTCCAAGTGTGCTTTCACCATAGTCCTGTTTATGTGCAGCAAAGCTTCTTTATTCTTGAATTTCAATGCCCTTGCAATAAAGGCCAACATGGCATTTGTGTTCCTAATTGTTTGCTTTATAGGAAAGCTAACTTCACTGTTCTTAAGAAGAATCATATCGGACTCAAAACATTAATTCTGTTTCTCTTTCCACAGATGCTGCCAAAGCTGATGAGTTTCTCCAGCATTCTCAGTGTGTTTAATTCAGATTTCCAGGATCCACAGCAGTGTTACTTGTAAAACCACACTCAAGTCTCTCTGAACAAATCTGATGCCTTCTAAAAATAATTCTGCCTTTCTGTTCATGCAAGTGAATACCCTCATGCTTCTCTGCAATATACTCCTCCTGCCATTTTGTTGTCCACTCATTTTGCCAATATATATCTCTTTGTAACTTCTCTGTATCATCCTCAAAGCCTTTTTTACATCCTATCTTTATACTGTTTCAAAAATTAAGGTATATTACTCTTTGCCTCTTCAGTCATTAATCTAGATTGTAAATAGATGAGGACCCAACAGTGATCCTTGCAGCATTCCATTGTCACAGTCTGACAATCTGAAAATGTCCCACTTTTCTCTGCTCATTGATTAATTGGACAAAATCTTTATCCATGAAAATACATTTAAAAAACCTCCATGAGCCCTTAACTTGGCTATTAACTGTTTGTGTGAACCTTACTGAGTGTCTTTTGGGTACCAGGTACACCAACTGATACCCTTTTACCTACCCTGTTAGTTACATGCTCACAAAACTTTAATCGATTTGTCAAACACAGTTACCCTTTTCTAAATCAGACTTTAATATTATTGGGATTTTCTAAGCACACTGTTCATGAAATAACTCCACAGAGGCCGGTATCCTGTCTCAAAGTCATCTTTTACTTACACGTAGAAAGTCTTTGACACTGGTCCATCTCCCTCAGAGCCAGCTCACAGAATGAACAGGATGTCTGACACTCCTGTTCTTATCTGTCAGGGAGAGTTGCTTAATTGCTCCAGGTTAACAGCCCCAGTCAGGGAACTCACATTCTATGAGGTCCACCTGGCTTTTCTCATCTTAATCACTAAAGTTAACACTTCCTTAACAATTGATTCCTGCACAAAGATCTGATGTCGGGCTAACTGTCCTTGTCACACCCTGGAACAGCAAGATTTTAATGGTTTCAATGTTATTGTTTGGCAGCTGGTGAGGCTCACAGTGTACTCTGGAGTTCAGAATCCCATGGCCAAATTGATGCCAAGATGAAATTTCAACTTTCTCCTGAGTGGAGCATCCCCCAATTCAGGTTAACCTGTTTGCAGCCCATCAAGAGTGTTAAAGGAAAGTTAAGACTTCCTCAGTGAGTGACTTCTTTCAATCCAAGCGTGTGCTGCCCTCGGCTTCCTCAACATAACAACCTCACACCAGACCTCTCAAACTCACACTTCACTTTGTACAGAAAATCTTTCTTAATATCAATAATGGCCTCTGGACTAACTGGTCTTCCACAAGTGAGTATTTGACCCCTCCAGATTGTCCTGTTTTCTGGAATGGAACAATCCTATGGATTTTATTGAAAAGAATGGATTGTAAGATTTATCAAGTGTAAAATTGGAACAGTAAAGAGAAATGAACCCAATTATAACGTGGTTTGATAAACCCAATTATAATGTGGTTTGGCTTTTGGCCCAAACATATTATTGCTGCCTATAGCAACTGCTATAAAGTTTTTTTTGCTCCCACTGTTTCAGCAATGTCACAAATAGTATTCTTAAATTATACATTTTGTAACATAATAAAACTGCACAACCAGTGGTGTAGGTTCTAGCCAATTGTTTGTTAAAGAAATTGTCAAATATTCTCTATCAAACAATGAGACTAGTGCTGCATTTGGACTTCTTTTCTAGAACAAAGGCAGTGTCACTGTAAAATCAGGCAAAGGTAAAAGTGGAAGTGCACTATATTTAAATAGTCAAATTATATTTACATATCATTTGTGTTAGTAAAGACACACACAGTTGACAGCACAGAAACAAATCATACTCGGTATGGAGGGATTGCCTTATGAGGACAGGTCAAGAAGATTGGGCCTATACTTATTGGAATAGAGAAGAATGAAATATAACCTTCTTGAGACATACAATAATCTAGGGGACTTGACAGGGTAGATGCAGAGTGGTTGTTTTCACTTGTGAGAGAGTCTAGGATCGGCAGCATAATCTCAGAATAAGGAATTTCACATTTAAGACAGAGTCGAGGAAAAAGTTCTTCTCTGAGGGGAGAGAGAATTAGTGCAATTATTTACTGTAAAGGGCTGATGAGACTCATTAAATATATTTGCTGCTGAGATAGACAGACTTTTAATCAGTAAAAGAAACAAGAATTATGACAGAAAGTAGAGTTGAGGATTAGCAAATCAGCCAAGTTCCCATTGAATGGTGGAACAGACTTAATGGGCTGTCTAATGGTGACTAGTCAATGCCACCATTTATGCTCCATACGAGCTTCCTCTTACCCCATCTAGAGGAGAAGCCAGTGTTGGACTGGGATGGACAAAGTTAAAAATTGCACAATTTGGTGTTGTGTCATTTTTAACCTACCCCATCAAAACATCCCTCTAGCCTTATCTCCTCATGCTATTCATTTTAAATCATAGAATCCCTACAGTGTGGAAGCAGGCCATTCAGCCCATCATGTCCACACGGAGCCTCTGAAAAGCATCCTACCTAGATCCACTACTGCTCCCCTTTCCTCCCACTCTATCCCTATAAACCTGCATTTCCCAATGACTATTCCACTTAGCCTACACATCCCTGGACACTATGGACAATTTAACATGCCAATTCACCTAACCTACACACCTTTGGACTGTGGACGGAAACTGGAGCATCCAGGAGAAATCCACAGACACCAGGAAAATGTGCAAATTCCACGCCGACAGTCATCCGAAGCTGGAATTGAACCCAGGTCCCTGGTGCTGTGAGGAAGCAGTGCTAACCACTGAGTCACTATGCCAAAGTTATATTTTGTGTGACAGCATATTACACATCCTTATACTATTTGGGTTAAAAAAAGCTTCAGTTGAAATTCCCATAGTACTAATGACTATGTTGTGTTTATAACTGATAGTTTTGGACTTCCTGAAAGTAGGATAATTTTTGTTATATCCAGTCTACTGCAATCCTTAATTATCTTAAAGACCTTTATCAGATAATCCCTCAGCCATTTGCTTTCTGTAGAAAGATCCTGTGTCTGTTCAACTTTTGTTGTTGAAAGTATATCTTTCAGTTGTGCTGGGTTCCATATAAGTTTAACATAACTCCTAACAGACAAGCAGGCCAATGGAAATCTGAAATGACAGTAGAAAATACTAGACGGCAGAATCTATCAAACAGTACTATTAATGTTTCAGATCAATGAAAGGTCTTTTTTTGCATAAATCCTGATTGACCTGCTATTTCCAACAGTTTTTCTTTTCATTTAACACAACCTCATTGTTTCTCAGTCTTAACACACTGGAAATGATGCCAGCTCTGTTTTCTTTCTTAACTACCACATTAACCCTCCTGACCACTTTTGTACATTTATTAATCTTTACGAATTGATGTGCGCGTTTCTTCAGGGCATTTAGACTCACGGAGGCTGATGTTTAACGCTGTGTATTGACTGGGCTTTGATTGGTTAAAATCAGGGCTAAGCAAATGGGTGGCATCTTTATACGTCTTGTCAATATGGGATTTCGATTACCAACACCTATTCTCTAGCTTTACGATTTTTGGGTTATGCAACATTATCAAAAGCCTTCTCCATAATATTATCCTTAACCTTTCCTGATAACCTCTTATCTACTTTGTTTGTCGTAGATTTCCACATTTAGGAAATATTTGTTTGACTTCATTTAGCCTTTACAGATCCCTGTAGACTCTCTCTGAACAGTTCATATTTGTCCAGCGCTCACTCACACTGTCCCTAATAAGTTTTGAAACTTGGCCGCATTAGATCAAATTAGTCCATAATTTCTTTGGTTGTTTTTCCTGCCCTTTTTGAAACATGGAGTTCTCGGGATTTTCAGTTCCCACCGATCAACAGGACAGTCTAGACAGCGATTGCTATTTTCTGATACCTATTCGGGAAGTAGACGGGCAAAATAGAGGGGTTTTTTTAACTTATGGGAGTCCCTCGGTAATAAGTCCCTTACTTACTTTGACCAGAATTTTCCATTGGAGTTAGTTGTGGCATTTCCTAGCACACGTTGTCGTTCGTCCGAATGCTTGAAGCCCATGGTGCTATTCTTAAGGCTACCATCGTGTACAGCATGAGCCATCAAAGGAAGTTTCCGAGCAACAACAGCATCCGATTTCCAGGAAAGCTAAGCAGCAAACATCAGCCACGGAGTCACTTCTGCTTGGAGTAAAACAGAAATACAAATTCAATTCAATTTAAAAGCATTGCTCCACCGTTCTGAGACCAAACTCCACTGTCCTCCTTTTCCTCCGATCCGGATCTGCCAGTAATACGTGTCACATCGAAAACCATTTCAGCACTTCCGGGTACATCTAAATAAATTTAGGGACTTCCGCAAAATATGGAAGCAAACGTAGTGAAGAATCATAGTTCCGAGCCACAATTACCTCTGACAGAGCCATCACTCTGATACTAAAGAGGCCTTTGGCCCCAGCACAATGTTATTCTCTCGGACGTTGCCTCATGATAACTTGTTGTTATTACAACAGTTTCTTGATCGTTGCCGACAAAGAACCAACGAAATCACTTACGGTGGGACTACAAAGGCGTGTGTCACAATGAACCTCGCAGAAATAGAAAAACACCCTCGGTTACAACAACAACATGCATCGCTAGCGCCCGAAGAACTTTTACTGTACGTCGGGCGTTGTTTCATTTGAGTGTCATGTCCGCTTTTGCCAGGTGGGGGTTTCCAAGTTCCCTGCGGGAAAATGAGATGTCCTGTACAAAAATTGATACTAGAATCCCGTGCAAACGTTGATACAGTCCTAGCAGAGATGTCACAACTGTTGCAAGACTGGACAATCATTGAAAGAGAAGTAGCTTTGTTGTAGCAATTTTTGTACCCACTTGTCAGTACACACAGACGGTCAATAATTATCAACTGTGTCATTATGCGACACAATAATAATACCAATGTCTATATTAAATGGGGGCACATTTTGCTCTTTTTTAAAAAAAAAGTTTGATTTGTTTTAATTATTTTAGTTAAATTGGGAAGCAGACCTTAATGAAGATGACGAGTTCGGATATCGCCACCAGGGGCAGTAAGGAGTTATAGTTGATGACAAGTTCACGTCAATAATTTCTATTATAACTGTGGAGATAGTAATTTATCATAGGAAAAGTTTGAAACAAAAACTTGACAAGAAGAACTGAAATAGATTTTTTGTATTCCAAATATGTTAACTGAAATAACGATACGAATGAGTCAAATAGCACAATCTGATGACTTTGCTGATCGTTTGGGATCCTTTCTGGAACACATTAGATTCCAGAGAAGATATTTTGAAAATCCTGATGTAAGTAATGTAAATTTAAGCATTTTATGTTGAAGATTTGCTCACTTTAGAATTAATCAGGTTAAGTTACTTCAGACAGATTTAAATGTGGATAAACATCGTTTAATATCACGGATGTATTCTAGAAAGAATAAGGAGGACAAATCATTCTCCAAAGAAATAGGAAGACTATTGTAACTCAATGCTCACACACAGCCAGATGCAAGCTTATATGCACATGCAAACACACAAATTTCCTATAAGCCAATGCATTATTTACTGTTATATTAATTACTTTGAATCATATAACTTGTTTTCGCATTAATGAACATATATAGTTGTGGTGGAGTCCTGGTTTGTGTGTGATAAACTGGAAGATCAAAGAATAAATTGGTACCTTCACTGAAGAACTTCACTGTTGGGTTGAGAACAGGAAGGCAGGATAAGCAATTCAGTTAAGACACAGATTTACTAAAATCTGCAAATTGGTTTTTAAACTGTGCTGGAGCTGTGAGAGAAAAGTCACCTCATTGTCTAGCCATAAAAACGTTTCCTTCGCGCCAGCATTGGAGTTTGATAAGTGTGTTAGAGATAACATTTCAGACAAAGGCCTATATTTGTTCAAGCACAGCCTTGAAATTGAGCAGAGGGTACAGCTTCCAAGAGGATGGTGATGTAATTAGAAATCAACCAAATGGGCCTAAAAAATGTATGACCTTATATGGCACACAATCTCAGAAAGTAAGAGGTGTAAAGAAGGTCTTTGAAAATGACTTGCTGCTTCAGTGAGTAGCATGGTTTGTCCAGCCACTCCAAAGACGTGGAGATTGGTCAATAGACAGATCACCTGAAACAGACTCTAGCTCACAAGATGTCTAAGCAACCAGAGTCATTGTAAATATGTGCTATTATTTACTGTTTGCAGGTATACCACATATTGTGGGAAAGTATCCAAATTGTTGGGAGAAAAATTACTCTAATCAATCAAATATAAACCAATGAAACCCAATGTTCTAAAATTAAAATTAAAATAATTTGCTTAATTCAACTCAACATTTCTATTGGCTGCTTATTTAGAGTCATAGAGATGTATAGCACAGAAACAGACCCTCCCCCAATTCGTCTATACTGACCAGATATCCCAACCCAATCTAGTCCCACTTGCCAGCACCCGGCCCATATCCTTCCAAACCCTTCCTATTCATATACCCATCCAAATGCCTTTTAAATGCTGCAATTGTACCAGCCTCCATCACATCCTCTGGCAGCTCATTTCATACATGTACTACCTGCTCCATGAAAAAGTTGCCCCTTAGGTCTCTTTTATATCTTTCCCTTCTCACCCTAAATCTATGCCCTCTAGTTCTGGACTCCCCAACCCCAGGGAAAAGACTTTTCTATTTATCCTATCCATGCCCCTCATGATTTTATAAACTTCTGTAAGGTCACTCTTCAGTCTCTGACACACCAGAGAAAACAGCCCCATCCTATTCAGCCTCTCCCTATAGCTCAAATCCTCCAACCCTGGCAACATCCTTCTAAATCTTTTCTGAACCCTTTCAAGTTTCACAACATCTTTCTAATAGGAAGGAGACCAGAATTGCATGCAATATTCCAACAGTGGACTAACCAATGTCCTGTACAGCTGCAACATGATGTCCCAACTCCTATACTCAATACTCTAACCAATAAAAGAAAGCATACCAAACGCCTTCTTCACTATCCTATCTACCTGCGACTCCACTTTCAAGGAGCAATGAATCTGCACTCCAATGTCTCTTTGTTCAGCAACACTTCCAAGGACCATACCATTAAGTATATAAGTCTTGCTAAGATTTGCTTTCCCAAAATGCAGCACCTCATCTTTATCTGAATTAAATTCCATCTGCCACATTTTAGCACATTGGCCCCTCTGTTCAAGATCCTGTTGTAATTTTTGCTGTCCACTACACCTCCAATTTTGGTGTCATTTGCAAACTTACTTACTAACTATACCTCTGATCTCATCCAAGTCATTTATATAAATGACGAAAAGAAGTGGACCCAGCACCGATCCTTGTGACACTCCACTGGTCACAGGCCTCCAGTCTGAATAACAACCCTCCACCACCACCCTCTGTCTTCTATCTTTGAGCCAGTTCTTCATCCAAATGGCTAGTTCTCCCTTCTTGTTATATCCTCTATATTGATGTGTTTATATCCTCAATTACTAAGACGACTCCTCTTTGTAACATTTTGCAATTATATTGGAATAAGAATGAATGTGTTAATAACATGATGATATATAAGATGGTGTCATCTTATTTGATGTCATCAGCAGCAACATGCTCTTAAGACCCTGAGAAGAGGGAATGGAATAATCTTTCATGAGAACTGTTTGTCCTGGTTTCTTTTAAGAGAGACACTGAATGGAAGATGCAGAGCAGTCTGTGGTAATGTAAATAGCTTATGAAGCTTTGATTTCTTTTGGAATCAAAACAATAGAAACAACCTGGATGGGTGTGGTCACCTCTCATCGACTAAGATTTCTAGTTTTTGTTGTTTTTAGATTCAACAGAATCTGCTGGAGTCTTGAAGAAATAGAAGCTATTCTTTCCCCTCTCTCAGTGATAGCTAAAAGCTGGGGTTTCTCTTCCTATTGTGTGTGCTGCATGTGAAAAAATCTGATTTATGAATTTGCCTTTTTGCCAAGGGGTGTATTTGTGGTATGTTACTGTATTGAAACAGTTAATTAGTGATAGTTACTGTGTCTATCATTCTGTTAAGTTTACCATTAGAGTTAAGTTACTCCAAATTCTAATTTCTTTTGTTGTATTTCAATTATAATGTTTAAATAATTCGTGTTTTTACTTAATGTTGAGTAGTTTGACCAATCAAATCGCATCTGGAATACAGCTCCTCACATGAAATAAGAAAACAATAGGGTCTGGGCTACCTTCTTAATATATTTTGAGGGGGTCTGACCTGATCCATAAAAATCGTGGGTTCTTGTCAGGATCAGACTCTCTAAATTGTTTAGGATTATTAGACTCAACAGCAGTGAGTGGTAAGTATTTGTGTCTTTTGTTTCAAGTGTTGAATTCAATTGGTGTAAACAGGGTGTGCTTCATGTGGTGCTTTCAGTCACTCAGAGTTTCCTAGGGGTTGGAAGAAATCATGTCGCATGTTTTACAGAGCAAGGGAAGGTTTTTGGAATTGGCAGACCAGTTGGAGTTGGGGTTGCCTTTGTTCCTTTGCAAAACGAGGTGGTAATTACAGCAATAGCTCAACATTTATAATTGTTGGAAATTCCATCAGAATCCTTGCAAATGGCTAAAATTCAGTTGCAAAGTAATTAGCTTGAATTGGAAGCAAACGAAATGGAAAGAATAGCCTTAGCAAAATAAAAACTAAAGGAAAAAAAAGTCCACGCAGAAGATGAAAAAGAGAAGAAAAGCAAAAAGTGGGAGAGTTTGAATATCATAAGCTGGCAATTAGAAAGGAAAGTTGACTTAAAAGCACAAGGGTGAAGATAGAAGGTAGGCTTAATGAGGAGGATAGTGATGATGAGCAAATCCATTGTAGCCAAAGGCCCAGTGGGGATCTGTTTAAGTATGTCCAAGCATGGCTAAGGTAAACGAGAAGGAGTAGAAACCTTTTTCATTTCATGCAGAAAGTGGCTAAACAAATGTGGCTATTGTTGATCCAAACAAAGTTGGTAGGTAGAGCTAGTGAGGTGAGATTGTTGACTTGCTCGCTGATCTAGTAACATTTTTTGCAGATGTTTTGTCACTATTCTAGGCAGCATCGAGAGCATCCCTTCGCTAATTAGTTGGTGTTCTGCCCGGCTTGCTGTTTACATGTCTGGTTTTGCTGGGGCTGGTGGAGTCATTTCCGGTTTTGTTGCTGATTCTGTTTCTTAGTGGTTGGTATATGGAATCCAACTCTACGTGTTTGTGAATGGAGTTCCAGGTTGAGTGCCAGGCTTCCAGGAATTCTCTTGCATGTCTCTGTTTAGCTTATCTAGGATGAATACATTGTCCCAGTCGAACTGGTGTCTTCATTGTCCATGTGAATGGATGCATGGGATAGCTGGTCATGCCACTTGATGGCTAGTCGGTGTATGTGTATGTTGGTGGCTAATTTCCTTCCTGTTTGCCTATGTAGTGCTTTAGGCAGTCTTTCCATGGTATTTTATATTTAATGTTGGTCCTGTTGGTTCTGAGTATGGGATCCTTTATATTTGTTAGTAGCTGTCATGATGTAGTAGTTGTTTGTGGGCTACCACGATACCCAGGGGTCAGAGTAGTCTGGTGGTCATTTGTCCTTTATGTATGGCAGTGTGGCCAGTGTGTCCGGACATATTTTGTTATTCTGTTGTGCCAAAAGCACTATATATGGCAAACAGGAAGGAAATTAGCCACCAGGATACACAAACACCAACTAGCCACCAAGAGACATGACCAGCTATCACTTGTATCCATACACATGGACAATGAAGGACACCAATTCAACTAGGACAACATATCCATCCTGGACAAGCCCAATAGAGATATGCACAAGAATTCCTGGAAGCCCGGCACTCAACCTGGAACTCTGTTAATAAACATGTAGAGTTGGTCCCCATATACCAACCACTAAGAAACAGAACCAGCAACAAAACTGGAAATGACATCACCAACCCCAATGGACCCAGAGAAATAAATAGCAAGCGGGACAGAACACCAACATTTCACCGGAGGAGCACTAATGATGTTACCGCGCATGATGACAAAATGTCTGCAAATCAACTTACCAGCTCAGTGAGCAAGTCAACAGCCCATCCACAACCTGAGCTACAGGAACTCTCTCAATACTGTGAACCTAGTGAGATATTTGCATCACTATCAGAGGAGGTATCTGTGGAGAATAATGGGGTGAAAAATGCCATCTTAAGTGCATATAAGCTAGTACCAGAAACCTACGGACATTTCAGGAAACTACAGAGAGACCCTGGTCAAACATACATTGAGTTTGAAAAGATCAAAGTAATTTTGATAGGTGGATAAGGGCATTGAAAATAGATCAAACATATGGCATTCTTAGAGAGATGATTATTTTGGAGGAGTTCAAAAATTCACTTCCTGAAGTAGTGAGAATTCATTTGGAAGAACAGAGCGTTAAAATGGCAAGATAAGCAGCGGAAATGGCAGATGATTATGATTTGGTTCATAAATCAAAGTTTGGTTCCTGACATCAATTGAGTCCGTGAGGGATAGAAATTGGGGAAAAGAGAAATCCTCAGGTGGTAAGGGACAAGACATCTCATTGAAAATAGTGCAGATAGTTGACCACAGGGTAAAAAGGAAACCCGTAAGGGAGAAAGTGAATTAAAAAAAGCTCAAATGTTTTCACTGCAATAAAGTAGGCCACATGAAGTCACAAAGCCCTGGGAAGACAAGTGTGGGAAAACAGGATAAGCCAATGAGTTTTGTTGAAGTGGTAAAGGAAAGCACAGTGGAAACTAAATACCTGGAACAGAATGTACAATCTGATCAGGGGTTGGTTGAGAAAAAAGTGCCAGATCTCTTTAAAGAACTTACTGACGAGGGTACGGTTTACTCATATCTGCCAGGAAGAGAAGGTAAAAATATTAAAATTTTAAGAGATATGGGAGCATTTCAATCTTTGGTGGTGAGAGGTGAGTAGATATGCATTCTGAAGGAACATTGTCGGAAAAGATAATAATATGTGGGATTCATGGTGAGAAGAAGTGTTATAGGATATGAAGTGAAGTTAGAGAGTCAAATGTGGGGAAGTTGTGGTAGGAGTACTGGAGTAACTCTTGGTTCCAGGAATACAATTTGTCCTTGGTAATGATATAGCTGAATCACAGGTGGGACTGATACCTACTGTGGTTGAAAAGCCAATGGAAAACCAGACAACTGAGTTGTTACACAAGTATATCCTGTGATTCTTCCTGACTGTGTGGTAACTAAGTCACAAAGTCACAGGTTGAAGTAGGAGGAGAAATCTAGAAGATAAGGAAGCTGAAGTTCAATTATCAGAGACTATGTTTGATCAAATGATTGAGAAAAATAAACAGGTGTAAGACAAAGAGGAAACTTATGGTTCAAAGAAATTAACAGAAGCACAGCGGCTTAGTGATTAGTACTGCTGTCTCATAGCACCGGGGTCCCAAGTTTGATTCCAGCCTTGGGTGACTGTCTGTGTGGAGTTTGCACATTCTCCCTGTGTCTGCGTAGGTTTCCTCCGGGTGCTCCGGTTTCCTCTCACAGTCCAAAGATGTGCAAGTCAGGTGAATTGGCCATGCTAAATTGCCCCTAGTGTTAGGTGCATCAGTCAGAGGGGAAATGGGTCTGGGTGGGTTAATATTCGGAGGGTCGGTGTGGACTGGTTGGGCCATAGGGCTTGTTTTCACACTGTAGGGAATCTAATCTAATCTAATTTAAAGTAACTGTATCAAAAAGCATATACAGAAGGGTCTGAGTGTATTGTAGAATGTTACTATGTTAAAAGTGGCATCTTGTTGAGGAAATGGAGACCATAATATTCAAGCAGATGAGAAACAGGCAGAAATTCATCAAGTTGTATCACTGGTGGATTATAGAAAGGAGGTGATGCAGGTAGCCCATGAAATACCTGTAGGGGTTATTTGGGAGTACAGAAAAGCCAAGCTGAAATACAAAAAAAACATTTTTATTGGCCTGAACTGGATGTGGTTGAATTTTGCTGGACATATCATACATGTCAGGTAATTAGAAAATCTCATGCAGGAATAAAACCAGCAACCTTAATATCCATTCCCACATTTGAGGAACCTTTTACAAGAGTCTTAATTGATTGCGTCGGACGTCTACCTAAAACAAAAAGTGGGAATCAGCATTTGCTGACCATAATGAATGTGTCTACTAGATTTCCAGAGGCCATTCCAATACACAGTTTCATGGCTAAAAAGATTGTAGAAGAGTTATACAATTTTTTCACTCGATGCAGACTACCCACAGAGATACAATCAGATCAAGGATCAATTTTTACATCAAAATTATTCAAAGTAAGTTATGGATAGCTTAGGAATAAAACAATTCAAATCCACAATGTACCATCCAGAATATCCAGAGAGCATTACAATGGTGGCATTAATCATTAAAGACCATATTGAGGGCTTATAGTCAAGACTGTCCAGAAGATTGGAATAAAGGAATTCCATTTGAACATTTTGCAAGTAGAGGTGCACCAAATTAATCTAACAAATTCAATCATTTGAATTAGTTTTTGGGCATGAGGAGAGAAGACCACAAAAAGTAATTAAGGAGAAATTGGTGAGTCAGAGTTCAGAGACCACATATTTGGACTAGTTGCCAAATTTCAGGGAACATTTAAATAGAGCGGTGAGTTGGCTAGACAACATTTGAAAGTAGCACAACATGTGATGAAAGATGGAGCAGACAAGAAATCAAAAGTTCACAATTTTGCTGGTAGAGATAAAGTACTTCAAGTAGTAGGTGAACCTTTAAAAGGAAAGTTTAGTGGGTCTTATCAAGTTGGAAGGAAATTGAGTGAGGTGAATTATTTGTTATGAATGTCAGATAAAAAGAAATCTCACAGAATGTGTCATGTGAATATGCTCAAAAGATATTTTGATAGGGAAGGGAAGCAAAAGGAAAATGTGTTATTGGTTACTATACAGTGTGGAGAACCCAAGTTCAGATGAATCAGAATTGGACATTCCTCAAATTTAATCGAACAATGAGGAAGTTCTTGAAAATTGTGAAAAATAATTAAGTTACCTTCCGGAGGAAAATCAAAATGACCTGAAAGAATCATTACAATCACATTGGGAGATGTGTTGGAATGTGCTGGGAAGTACTAATCTAATTATGCATGATGAAGAGCTGGGAAATGCAGTTCTAATTAAGCAACATCCTTACAGACTTAACCCTCTAAAATTGGCAAAGGTTCAAAAAGAGACTGAATGCGTACTCAACAACAACATAATTGAAGTGAGTTGCAGCAACTGGAGCAAGTCAGTACGAAGACTGATTCATATCGTAGTCCACATTTGGAAGACTGTATTGAGAAGGTGAGACTAGCAACTTATATTTCTAACTTGGACTTAGTCAGAGGATACTGGCAGTACTTTCATCCAAAAGAGCAAAGGCAATTTCAGCTTTTGTGACACTAATTTAAAGTAATACCATTAGGTATGAAAAATGCGCCAGCCACTTTTTAAAGACTAACCAATAAAGTCATTTCTGGATTACCCAATTGTGTGGTGTACGTCAACGATCTGGTGATTTTTAATCATAAATCGACCTGACTTTCAGCATCTATCATAGCATTTTGATCAACTTTAGGCGGCGGGCTTGGTGATAAACCTAAGAGTGAGTTTGCAAAAGCCCAAGTCATCTTCCTGGGCCATATGATTGGAAATAGACAGATGGTCCCACAGGATATGAAAACAAAGGTTCATGGGAAGTTTCCCATATCTTCAACAAAGAGGTCAGTACAATAATTCCTGGGAATGAAAAGCTTTTCATAAGAAATTTGTACCAAATTTTAGCAGTGTGTGGTTGCTTCACTCACTGACTTATTGAAGAAGTGCAGAAAATTTGAGTGGACAGCAAACTGTCAGAAGGTATTTGACAGCCTGAATACTGTGTTAACCACTGTTCCAGTATCAACTACACCTAATTATGCAAAGCTATTCAAGATGACAATTGATGCAAGTGATGTGGCTATCAGTGCTATACTCATGCAAGAAGATGACAAGAAGGTAGAAAGACCCATTGTGGATTTTCCCAGAAAATTGAATAATCATCAACAGAAATATTACACAATTGAGAAGGAAGCCTTGAGCATGGTGTTGGAGTAACAACATTTCAATATTTATATTGCCAGTAATGTGTCTGAGACCATTGTAAATGATCCTTTAAAGTTTTTTGGAGAAATTGAAGGACAAAACTTCACATTGTTTAGATGGAACTTATAATTGCAGCCATTCAATTTGAAAGTTATATGTGGCAGGACAAGAGAACGTAATTACCGACACATCATGACTGTGGTCAAGAAAGTCAGAAGCGTTCGGTGGCAGAAATAAGCAGACTGAAACGGAATGTCGCAGTGAGTGTTTGCATACTTAAAGTAATGTATACATATTGTAATGTACTAATAGTGTAAGACTAAAGGTTTTTTTAAAAAAATGAAGCCACCTTTGTATATTGATGGTTTGTTTTTTTAAGGAGAGAGCGGTGTGTGATGAGGCTGTGTTTTTAAAAGATACATTTTGACCTGGTTTGTTTTAAGCATGAGATTGAACAGGGGATGCAGAGCAAACTGTGGTAATGTACCCATGATGTTGAGATGCCAGTGTTGGACTGGGGTGGACAAGGTCAGAAGTCGCACTGCTCTTTCACCTGACAAAGGAGTTGTGCTCCAAATGCTTGTGAGTTCAAATAAACCTGTTGAACTATAACTTGTTGTGTGACTTCTGATTTTGTGGTAACATAAACAGCTTGTGAAGCTTTGGGTTCTTTATAAAGTTGGAACAAAGAAGCAACCTGGATAGGTGTGGTCAGCTCTCACAAAGCAGGATTTCTAGATTTTTAGGTTTTTTTAGCTTTTAAATTCAGCACAAGCTGCTGGAGTTTTAAAGAAGTAAAAGCTATTCTTTCCCCCTCTCTCAGTTATGCTAGAAGCTGGGGTTTCTGTTCCTACTGCAGTAATTGCATGTGAAAAAATCTGATTTCTGAATTTGTCTTGAAGCCAAGGTGTGTTTATGGGATGTTACTATTTTGGAACACTTAATTAGTCATAGTTACAGTATGTATTATTCTTTTAAGTTTTCCAGTAAAGTTGTTACTCCAAGTTCCTCTTAAATTTGTTGCATTTTAACTACAATATTTGAATAAATTGGGGTATTTTTAATGTCAAGTAGTTTGATCAATCGAATTGCACAAAGTTAGAGTCTAGAGTACCTTCTTAATATATTTTGAGGTCTGGTAGTGTTAGGTGCATTAGTCAAAGGGAAATGGGTCTGGGTGGGTTGCTCTTCGGAGGGTCGGTGTGGACTGGTTGGGCCAAAGGGCCTGTTTCCACACTGTAGGGAATCTAATCGAATCTAATCTAATCTAATTCCCCATCCTTGGTCGAAATACCCAGCAATGTAGGATAGCACCTCAAATCCACAAGGAATGAAAAGATAGATCATACCACCTATCTTCCATGTAAAATTTATAATTTAACGGATTTATTTCTGAGACCTGATAGTCTTGCAGCCACACCATTCTGGCCAGGTTGAGATTATGCCTGGAGTTTATTTATATGTTCATTATACTCCATGCATTTGTATAAAGAGCCCTTATTTGGACTTCAGACCTTACACATGCTTGAAAGTTTTAGTCACTATTTTTGGCTTTCCCTTTAAATCACAAACACAAAGTAACAATACTGCTCAATAAGTCCATTTATTAAAAAACCAAACACTGTTGTTTATTTCTAGACAGAAATAAAAAGTAGAAAAGTTAATGTTTTTAACAAAAAATTGTTGGACACTAAAATTACTTTGAATAGTTTGAACTTCATATTTATAAATGTGGTAGAGAAGGTTCAATAAATATTCTCGAGAATGATATCACAACTGAGGATGTACTTAGCAGGTAAGGCTGAAGTGACAAATATTCATTTCCCTTAAATTGATGGGTTGTCTAATAGTGGGGAAGCTCAGTTTGTACTTGAGGGAGGAAGAAATAAGATATGTTGATGGAGTGAAATGAGCTAACATAGAAGATACTTGCATGAAGCATAAACACTGGCATTGACCAATTGGCCTGATTAATCTATTTTTTGTCTGTAACTATACAAATGTTCAATGTGCATCAAGAACAGTGCAAATAAAAGTACCATTGAGTTTGAAATTGAGTAGAAGGCTAGAGCAGATTTGTAGAAAAAAAAAATCAGTTTGTGCCTCTGGACTAACTGGTCTTTGTCCATTTCCACAAACGAAATTTTGACCACTCCAGATTGTATTGCTTTCTGGAATGAAGCATGTACGTCTTAGGCAATGGTACTGTTCTTTGGATTTTATTGAAAAATGCTGTTTGTAATAATTATGAAGAGTAAAATTGGGACAGAAAAATAATTAAAAATTGAGTCTGTCAAATCCAGTTATTATGTGGTTTGACTTATAGCTCTGTCATATTAGTGCTGCTTGTAACAACTTCTGTTGAGGTTTATTTTTCTTCCCACAGACTCAGCATTGGCACAAATACTATTCTATCAATGGTCCATTTTGTAACATGATACAACTGCACAACCAGAGGGGTAGGGTCCAGTCAATTATTTGTTAAAGGAGTTGTCAAATATTCACAGTCGAATGATGTGACCAACATGTGTGCCAAAAGGATCGGTGCTGGGTCCACTACTTTTCGTCGTTATATAAATGATTCGGATGTGATCATAGGAGGTGGAGTTAGTAAGTTTGCAGATGACACCAAAATTGATGGTGTAGTAGACAGCAAAAAGGTTACCTCAGAGTACAATGGGATCTTGATCAGAAGGGCAAATAGGCTGTGGAGTTTAATTTAGATAAATAAGAGGTGCTGCATTTTGGAAAAGCAAATCAGAACAAGACTTGTACACAATGATAAGTTCCTAGGGAGTAGTGTTGAACAAAGAGGCCTTGGAGCACAGGTTCATAGTTCCTTGAAAGTAAAGTCACATGTAGATAGGTTAGTGAAGAAGGCATTTGGTATGTTTCCTTTATTAGTCAAGGAAAGCATTGAGTATAAGAGTTGGAAGGTCATGTTATGGCTGTACAGGACATTGGTAAGACCACCGTTGGAATATTGCATGCAATTCTGGTCTCCTTCCTATAGGAAGGATGTTGTGAAAATTGAAAGGGTTCAGAAAAGATTTACAAGGATGTTGCCAGGGTTGGATAGTTTGAGCTATAGGGGAAGGCTGAATAGGCTGGGGCTATTTTCCCTAGAGCTTCGAAGGCTGAGGGGTGACCTTATAGAGGTTTATAAAGTCATGAGGGGCATGGATAGGATAAATAGGTAAGGTGTTTTCTCTGGGTTGGGCAAATCCAAAACTAGTGGGCACAGGTTTAGGGGAAAGATATAAAAGTGACCTAAGCAACAACCTTTTCATGCAGAGGGTGACGTGTGTATGGAATGAGCTGCCAGAGGAAGTGGTGGAGTCTGGTACAATTACAGTATTTAAAAGGCATCAGGATAGGTATATGAATAGGAATGGTTTAGAGGGATATAGACCAAATGCTGGAAAATGGGACTAGATCAGGTTAGGATACCTGGTCGGCATGGACAAGTTGGACCAAAGGATGGTTTTCATGTTGTACATCTCTGTGACTCTATTTTGGACTTCCCTTCTGGAACAGAGGCAATGGCAATGTAAAATCAGGTAAAGGTAAAGAAAAAGTGGAAGTTCACTATATTTAAATCAAATTACAATTTTCATAATATTTGTGTTTGTGGAGCGACACAGTCTACAGTATTAAAACAGACTGTAACAGGTATGGCGGGATTATTTTACGAGGACAGATTGAGTAGATTGGGCTTGTATTCATTGGAATATAGGAGAATGAAATGCCACCTTATGAAATATACAATAATCTTAGGGGACTCAACAGAGTAGGTGTAGAGTGGTCGTTTCCCATTGAGAGAGAGTCTAGGATCGGGGGCATAATCTCAGAATTAAGAATTTCATGTTTAAGACAGAGTCGAGGAGGAAATCCTTCTGTCAGAGGGCAAAGAATCTGTGCAATCTTTATGATAAAGCACTGCTGATACTCAGTCATTGCATATATTTACAGCTGAGATGGACACATTTTTAGTCAGTAAAGGAATCAAGAAATATGGAAAAAAAGCAGGAAAGTGGAGTTGAGGATTAGGAAATCAGTCATGTTTTCACTGGATGGTGGAGCAGACTTGATGGGCCAAATGGTCCACTTATGGGAACTGGTCAGTGCCACCATTTATGCTCCATGTGAGCTTCCTTTTATCCCATTTACATTCTTTTATAGCTTATCTCCTTGTAAATGTACCCATGAGTACATCATAAATACTATTTGTAGCAATATGCTTCACATTCTTACACTATTTAGGTAAAAAAAGCTTTCTTAACACCTCCACTTAGTATTTGTGGCTGATAATTCTGTATTTCCTGACAGTAGGAAAATCTTTGATAGACCTTCTCTACTTCAATCTTTTATTGTCTTAACGACCTTTAACAGATCATCGCTCAGCAATTCTCTTTTCTGTAGAAAAGATCTTCAGCCTGTTTAACCTTTGTTCTTGACAGTATATCCTTTCAGCTCTGCTAGGTCCCATACAAGTTTAGTAGGGCCATTTCAGACAGGACAGATCAAACTACCTAGCTATTAATGTAAAATTTATATTCTGATGCATTTATTTCTGACAGCTGATAGTCTTGTAGCCACACCTCAGTAATGGCCACTGTGCCATTCTGGCCAGGTTCAGGTTGAGCCTGGAGTTTATTTAGGTGCTCCTTCTACTCCATTCACTTGTACAAAAGACCCATATTTGGACTACACACCTTATGTGTTCAAAAGTTTTACTCAGTAATTTTGTCCTTCTCTTTAAAGCACAAACACAAAGTAACAGTATTGTTAAATAAGTCAATTAAAATAAAAGGCCAAGCACTATGGTTTATTCATAGACAGATAGCAATGAAAAGTGGACATGCAAGACCACACAAAGTACTTTGCATAGTTTTGAACTCCATGTTATAACTGGGGTAGAGAAGAATGTGCAATAAATATTCATGAGTGATACTATAACTGAGAATGTACTTATTAGGTAAGGCTAAAGCGACGGATATTCTTTTCCCTAAAATCGATGGGTTATCTACGATTGGGGAAGCTCAGTTTCTACTTGAGAGAGGATGAAGCAAGACATGCAGATGGAGTGAGATGAGGTTTAGATGGGTATATGTTTGCTTGAAGCATAAACAATGGGTATTGACCAGCTGGTCTGATTAACCTGTTTCTGTCTGCAGTGACTGAGGAAAAAGATCCAAACTATCAATAAATAAGCACGACTAAAAGTACCATTGAGTTTGAAATTAAGTACAAGGTGGAGTAGATTCACAGCAAAAGGACTGTGTTCCAACAACAGCCAGCAAATAAACTGGGTTACAATTAGAGCAGTACACCAGAATCAAAAAAATGTGACAAAACAGCAGCAAAATTATGACCAATGGAAACATCAGGTCTATGAAAGGTTTAAGACTTTAATCTGTCAGTAGCTGGAGGTGGGTTGGAAACGTATTCTCTGATTGATTTTATTTGACTTAGGTCAAGGTATTCAGGCACCCAGAACGGGATGAGAAATGGAAACACTTCATAAATGCCAGCTGGCAAAACAGCTAAACTTGCTGGCTAAGATCCAACAATTGTTTCCGCTTAACACTTACTCCATTCAACTAGACGCTCACAAGTTAAACTAATTACAAGCACCCAAATCTTTCAGCAAAATTTGACAATTATGCATTGGGACTTGCTGTCCATTAACCCCCACTGGATTAAGATCCTTTATAGGCCAAGTTCTCAGCATAGCGAAAGTAATCAAAACTTTATTTTACACAACCATAAGAAAGAATGAAATAATGAAAACAAACTGAGGAAATATTAAGATGTACTAGCTTTTAAAAGAAAATGACAAACTTTGGCAATATTGCCACTGATTTTATTTTTAATGCTATGTTATAGTAATTGTATTTACATTTTTACAAGTTTGAGAAATCTAATTAGCAATAGAAAGTTCATATAGAAAATTCAGTAAGTATCACTATTCAAGATTGCAAGTTCTGCATAAGTTGAATTTAAGTATTATTTAAGCATTATCTTTTGTAACATGGAGATGCTGCTGCAGCTATTTTGGTAAAGAAGATGCAGAATGGTTTATTTGTGTTTTATTTTTCTTCACAGAACACAAATACTTAAAGTTAAAAAACACCAGATTTCTAATTGATATCCTTCATAAGAAGTTGGCTTCCAATGGAAAGTGTACTTACACAACATTAGTATGGAGGTATCAATTTGTTCAGTCAGTTGCAGTGGATAAGGAAAGCAAATCTATTTTGCATTTTGCCCATAAGTGATTTGTAGACACCCAGTTCCATCTCACAGATAAAATAGAGTGCACAAAATGATTTTCTTTTATTTAAAGCGTGAAAGACTTTGAAGTTGTGGCAGATGAAATGTGGTAGTTCTTTCAAAGGTTTCTGTATATAAAAGCCAATCTGCTAAGCCAACTTCATACATGGATTACTAATTTTATGGACAATAGTATATTATTAAGCAAGTATTCTGCAGCTAATGTGGAATAGCATGACTTCAGGGCCATCAGATTTCATTATTATTTTTATTATCAAAGACAGCCTCCAGTCATCTTCCTTTTCAGTACAGGAATTTTGTAGATTGGAAAAACTTTGTGCTGACCGTTCTTTCACTTTAATGGGTTCTTACCATTGCAAACTGTTACTCCTGGGGACAAAACATAGTTTGCCTTGCATGCATTTTCAACTGTAATATGGATTTAAAACATATCATTTTAACAGCAGAACTGTAGGAGTCCAATGTACAAAAGTAATGGCCCCACTGCAAAATTCTTAGGGTCTACATTTTAAACAAATTAAGGATATGTTTGAAGCAGCCAAAACCAATGGCCTGGATACTTGTGGTAAGAATAATGAAACTGATAGTATTTACTCTCATTACTCCTTAAATGAGCAGCAATTTCTCCTGTCTGTAACACAGAATTACATGCAAAAATCAATGTTTTTGTCAGTGTTCCTACACTTCTCCACAGGCTGAATTACTGTGGAACTCCAAAATGCAATCAGCTAGACATCATTGACAAATGCATCCATCGTTAGGTTATTTGTAAAAACACTTGAAGGGTTATTGTGGCACAGTGGTAAGTGCCCCTACCTCAGGACCAGGAAGCATGGGGTCAAGTCTCACCAGCTCCAAAATGTCTGTCATAACATCTCTGAACAGGTCAATCAGAAAGTATCTAAAGGCACTTGGAAAACTTCTTGTTGAATGAGAGGCAATTGGGATTTTAAATTACTTCGTAGTTCATGATCGCTGCTAAGCAGGCCCTTAGGGACTGATTTTATATTGGAGTGCCAAGTGTCTCCTTGATTAAACATTTGTTTTAAATTTCAGTTGATATTTTAGCTTCTACCCTTATATAATGTGCATTTCTCAATCAAAGTGAGTTGGCTTTGGTTTGTTACCAGTGGTAATATGAAATTATCTAGGTAAAAACAATAACTGCAGATGCTGAAAACCAAATACTGGATTAGTGGTGCTGAAAGAGCACAGCAGTTCAGGCAGCATCCAAGGAGCAGCGAAATCTTGGATGCTGCCTGAACTGCTGTGCTCTTCCAGCACCACTAATCCAGTATATGAAATTATCTGTTTGCCCTTTTTGAGGATATTATCACATGAAGGCTGGAAAACCCATTAACTTTGTTAACATCAGGAAAAAGGAAATTAGTTCGAAATGATTATTGTCTCTTTCTGGGCACCTTTTTGAGGGGTCAGGAGTGCCATTGCCCTTGTACTAATCATAAATTTCAATGTATTATAAACATATTAAGAACTTATTAGCTGTTGATGGAATTATACTTTAAATTAGTCAATGAACAGGACAAACGTGACCTATTTAGGATTCTTCAGTGGCCCACACAGCCATTTACAGAAATTAAACTCAGGTAGCTTGATTTTAATCATCATTGACATCTATAGTATGGAAGGAAGTTATTTAGCCCCTTGTGTCAGCCAAAAACAGTTACCCAGCCAAATATAGCTCTTGGTCCATGATATTGGAGGTTGCAAAACTCCAAGTACACTTTTAATGCATTTGAGAGTTTCTTCCTCTCCCATTCTTTCAGTGAGTTCTAGTCTCCCACTGCACTCATGGTTAAAAAATCTTAACTCCCCTCTCATTTTTCTACCAACTTCTCATAGTAAATAACTTAATACTTAAGGAAAAATGGACTCCTATTAGAGACCTCAATTAAAACACCTCACAATTCCCTCTATTACCAAGCAGAAGAACCTTTACGTATCAAACCTTTCCTCAGCAATCCTGGCAGCATGCTCTTAAGTCTCTTCAGTCCATTTTCTAATTCAATCACGTGGCAATCAGAAATGTACACCATATTCTTGCTGTGGCCTAACCAGCATCTGAAGTTCTAGCAATAAACTCTGTTTTCTCACATTCTCTGTCTCAGCATGTAAAATAAATAACCTTTCGAGTTTTGAGAAGATTTGTAGTTCAGGTTGAGGTTTTGGATGTAGGTTTGCTTGCTGAGCTTGAAGGTTCATTTCTAGATGTTTCATCACCCTCCTAGGTAACATCTTCAGTGGGCCTCAGGCGAAGCACTGCTGAAAATTCCTGCTTTCTATTTATATGTTTGGGTTGGTGATGTTATTTCCTGTTCCTTTTCTCAGGGGGTAGTAGATGGGGTCTAACCTGATGTGATGGAGTTCCAGTTGGAATGCCATGTTTATAGGAATTCTCATGAGTGTCTCTGTTTGGCTTGTCCTAGGATGGATATGTTGTCCCAGTCGAAGTGTGTCGTTCCCCATCCATATGTAAGGATACTAGTGAGAGAGGGTCATTTTTTTTGTGGCTAGTTGGTGTTCATGTATCCTGGTGGCTAGTAAAAAAAAAATAGCCACCAAGATAAATGAACACCAACTAGCCACAAAAAGACATGACCCTCTCTCACTAGTATCCTTACATACGGATGAGGAAAGACACCACTTCGACTGGGACAACGCATCCATCCTAGAAAAATATAAACAAAGACACGCATGAGAATTCCGAGAACCATGCCATTCCAACCGGAACTCTATCATCAAACACAGAGTTAGACCCCATCTACCACCCCGAGAAAAGGCACAGGAAGTGACTTCACACCAGGAAATAACATTACCAATCCAAAGAAACCCAAACTTATAAATAGAAAGCAGGAATTTTCAGCAGTGCTTTGCCTGAGGCCCACTGAAGATGTTACCTAGTAGGGTGACAAAACGTCTGGAAATGAACCTTCAAGCTCAGCGAGCAAACCTACATCCAGAAATTACCTCTGTGTTCTTAATCATCTTATCAACCTTGACTTGGTATATTCAGAGAGTTGCAGCAACACTCAAAAGGCCCTTCCATTTCTCTACACTTCCCAGTATTCTTCCCTTGCCTTGGTTGGTCTCACACATCTCAGAATAGAATTCTACATTTCACATCCTACCCACCTGATCAGTCCTCTGAAGATCTTCCTGCAAATTTCTGTTTTTTTTTTACTGCTCCTCCCCAAACCCTAACACAGGGACAATTCTTGAATCACCTTCAAACTTAATCATGCTCTCTACATCTAAACCATTGGTAAGTACTGCTGAAACCAAGGAATGTAATTCAGCTAAAATCAGTTAAGGAATTTATATCATAACAATGCATTATAATGTGAAAGAACTGAAGAGCTTTTTAGAATATTGGTCAAGCATAAACAAAACTTTTATTTATAAATTGTTAGGTCCAAATGACAAATTATGAAACCTAAAAGTAAATTAAGTAAATTTTAGATTATTTTATTTACTAATAATTAACTTGAAGCATTCATGTAAGGTTTTGCCACAAAATAATGTTAATACTCCTGTTGAGGAAAGAATATAACCTTTTCAGTTAATTCTAAAGATGTTTCCAATCATTCAAGCTGGTTGTTAAAAATATTCCACAACTTACAATGCTTCATAGTACTATCTTTCTCTCCATTTACCAATCTAATTTGCAGAGTACCACATTCATTCATCCACACTTTATTTCTTTTTTTAAAAAAAGCATGTTTCTCATCATTTCTCCAGTGAATTTAACATCTTTTGCCTCCATCACTCTAGCTAGAACAATCCAAGTGGAAATGATTCATCAAGAGAACAAATTACTTCTGACCTCAGTCACAATTGCCTTTTCACCAATTTTGCACATTGTAGTAGTGTTCTGGATTTACTATATTTTTATTTCTATTTGATGTGATGCCAAGTACCCTCTCAAGTTATTTTCTTTATGAAAACCGGGAATAACAAAAAAAGAGATTTGAATGCATTTTTAATGAGCATTTTTAAAACAGGAAAAAAAAATGAGAGAGCATGAAAATAAAAACTGAAGTAAAGAGTAGGGAGAAAAACATGTTAATGATTTATGAACAGGGTTATAATGATTCTTGTGATAAGTTCGATCAACACGTAGAAAAGCTTCCTAGGAAGACAGTAGAGACAAGTTCTAGCAAATTCAAGAAACTAGACACATTACTTTTGGCTGCAGATAGGGGAACATAAAGACACTCGTCAACTATATTTTGGTCAATGGACCACAATTATCCTTCTGGTCTCGTGCATTCTTCAGCATTCTGCTATGTAATCAGACAAAAATAAATATCCTCCAGTCCATTCACTGCACAAGATAATACATTGCATAACAGTATTTTAAACAAGAGTTGTCTTGAAACCAAAGTTTTGAATTCTTCCATTATTCATTCAAATAGTTTTTACAAAGAATAAATTACTAATTATGGGCTTTCACTTTTTTTGTATTTTTAACATTTAATCAACATCTTATACTTTTATTTAACTGTACAGTAGTTACTTTAATCTGCAAACTATTAGAAGACCTCACCATTTGTAGAGATAATTAGTTAAGATTATAGTTTTTCAAACCTTTAATCTCTGGGAACATGCTCATTTTTTTTAAGAAGCTAAAAAAAAAATTAACATGGCACTGTTGAATTCACTAAAAAGATCTTTGTATCTATTAGATGAATTGAGGGACAAGACAGCATTACTACAAAGATAGCATAACTGAGTGTATGGTCAAACCACCTATACAATGGTTTATCTCTTAGATGTCCATTTTTTGGTGACTGAAATAGGTTAATGACACAAATTTTAGATTGAGAAGATAATGTATGTTTGCTGAGAAAAGTATTAAAACTAAATCAGAAGGGGATCATTTTTCAGAAAATCAACTTCAATGACTTTCTTACAGAATCTTAAAAATTTAAAACAGGTTTTATCAAAGATTTTTCCAAGATACAAAGCATTCTCAAAGTTGTGGTAAGCTTCCCTGTTATAAGCCCCTGAAATATTAAATTGATCATGAGCAAACTTTAAAAACAAGTGTAGTAGGTGATGGGGTTAGGGAGAAGACATGAACATTTGCAACAAACACAGAATTTCTGTTTTTGTTTCTGTTTTCCAACATCCACAGTTCTTTTGGCTTTTTGTTAATAATGAACATTTGCATCTATTCCTACAAAACTGATCTCATCATTCTTCAGTTACATGTTTAAAGTCAATCTAGGGAATATTTACAATACAGATGATGGCATCTGGAATCTTTCTTCTAAACTTCTAATCATCTTCTAGTCTTTCTTCTAACGAAATAAGTACCATCAACTATTTTGTCTGAAAAGTACCTAACACACAGAATCTGCATTCCTCAGCTATAAAACTAATTAAAATAGTGGTCAATGACTTTCCATTGTACACTCTCAAAGTATTCACCGATATATGCAATGATAAATTAACATTTTAGTTTTTTTTTAAAAAACAGAACATATCAATAAGCTCAAGACACGTAATGCACACACAAAGGAGGGTTTAAAAGCACTATGGATGAATTTCAAAGTGTAAAGCATTTGAGTATTGGGAAATCAATAAACTACTTATTTCTGCAAGGAATTGCATTATATACAAACAACTCATTGAAATGACTCATTGCTACAAAATATACAAAACCTTGAGATTAAATAATATGACTTACAAGCTTGTGAATTTTAGTTTGATAGCAAGGCTACTTAATGAAAATTAACAAGTATTTGAACTTCTTCCTGAACAGTGGAAAAATTTTAATGGGACTGAGAAAATGTAAACTGAATAGTCAGTTTATACTAATTACATTCTTAGTATCCATGTTACATCCACAACTGGCTCCAAATAATTTTAATAGAAGATACTATATTAAGAATAACATTGCTGAGGATATTTCGTAAGAAATAAATTATGAGGTTAGTTTCAGATGTAGTATGGATATTGAATCGAGAACAGGCAGATACTTAGAAAATTTGGTTTGAAAATATATAAACATACACTTAAGAACTGTTGGCATATGAAGCAAAGAAACTACAAATAGAAATCCTATACAGCAGCCAAACGTAAATACTCAGTATTTTCAGTCCAACGCGTGAAGTTGGTAAAGTTATAAATTACCATAAAAATGAATTTAGGACTGGGGTGAATCTTGCACTCTCTTGACCCTTCAGCAGCCATTTGGTGGCATTCCGATGTAATGTGTTGTTGATGCTTTGGACTTCATCCCAGCCTTAAATCTGATCATTCTTAACCATAAAGTCATATTCACATGTTCTGTCATTTATTAGTGAAATTATAGTCCTGTCTCATATACTGTAACCAGTAAACGTACAGCAAGATGCTTCATAATCCTGTTCAGTCCCATCATATAGTCTTTACTTGGGTTCATCAATTGTTCCCTTACTGAGGTCTGTCATCTTAGGATATTTAACTTTCTTGTGGTCCAGCTCATTCTGTGCCCATAATAGAAGTTTTAGCAGTTTGGCTAGCTTAGGTGTTGATTCACGATTCTCATAATCCAAAATTGCCTGATTCACCTCGCTCCAAACCTAGATTTAAAACAAAAAAGGGACTGTAGTCCATTAAATTCAACATTCAAATTGAGTTTCTATAAAAGACAAACACAGTTGGATACCAGAAGCTTTCTACTCAAGATCACATTTTACTGGAAACAGAAATTCACACTTTCATAAATAAAAATGTTGAATTTTCTAATATGCATTTGGTGGCAGAAAACTAGAGGCTTGGTGGAAAAAAAGATATTCTGTTGAAGTGCTTTGTCTTGAACCCATCAGGAAACTTGCACGAATACCAATGTAAAAGGGAATAACATTTTATGCTGAAACAAAAATAGAAGTTGCTGGAGAAACTCAGTAGGTTTGGCAGCATCTGCGGAGAGAAAACAGAGTCAATATTGAGTTAAGTCACCCTTCTGTAGACTCAGCTTCTTCTCCTGCTATTTCTTTTAGATTTCCAGCATTTGAACTTGTTTGCTTTATTTTCACACAGTATAAAATGTAAAAATAAAGTGATAATTGGTTGGAACATTGGTAGAGGAGAATACAACAGAACGATGGTGACTGATAGTTAACTGCCAAACTTTGGTCAAGGCATTGTCCTAAGGATTGAAGCAGAATGGCAGTCACCTATTTTGTTAAGATTAACCAGATAGAATGTGTATACATGTTCTGTCAGTGAAGAACAAAGTGCTACATAATAATATATTGAGACTCCACTACTGGGAAATGGACCACATTACAAACCAGATTAAAAAGACAAAGTGGTTGTGAGCGTAATTCTTAGTACAGAGAATTATTTAGTAAATAATGTTCTACAAACAACATATGCTCAGTTTAAGCTGGCCATAAAAAGCAGGACAGACCGAACCAATTACACCAAATTAGTCTACTCTCAATCACATTTGGAAAATGTCATTGAAGATGCCATCAAGCAGGTCTTGCACAATGATAATGTGCAAGATTTAATAGATTTTCACAAATGCAGTTTTCAATTAAATTATAGGTAATTATATGCAGAATCACTTAGCTACACCAGTGTCCTATATGCAATGTGACAGTTTATGGCAAGTTTTACCAGACATTTTAATTGCATAGGAAAAAAATTTGTACATTTAACAAATATTTCCGACAATACATAATTAACCAATCTTTCTATTAAGAATATTTAATGGTGCAGTATTGAATTGAAGTTATTACCTTTTGCCTTTGCATCATATTAAGCAGATCCCCAAATGGCGATTCTTCTGGATTATCGAAAGCTAGTAGAGCCAGTGTGCGTTCCATCTCAGTCAGACATTCCCGACTCTCCTCTCCCTGCTCAGCAAGTTGGGTCTGGGCAAACTCCAAAGCTGCCTCTGTCTCACGCTGGCGAATCAACTCGATTAAATGCTGTTGCTGTAGAGAGCACATTTAATAATGTTAGGTTAACTAATCAACAATACAGCCAGTAATGTTATTGGTACACAGTTGTTCAGCAAGAACACTCTAGTTCAAGTAGGTTTCTTCTTTTAAAAATTAGTTTTCTGTTTTACTGCTAAAGATTACATTATACTGGACCAGAATTTACTGTCAAAATATAGTGGAGAGTCCAATGGTGTACTTATTATTTATAAGTAAACTGTAGAGGAACTTTAGATGAGAAGCAAATGCAGTTATATGTTAACGTCCAAAGATTGTTTCCTGACTTGTGCTCCACTGTTAGCTTTACAAAACTGGAAGTCTGCCACCTGCCTGAGTTTTGACATGCATTACATATCACAGGGTTGTTGTATTTGTGGTGTGGATATAAGCCATACCTGAAGCTGATGTTTATACTGTGAAATTTGCAGCAAGTACCCTTTCAGTAACATGATAATTGTTGACCACTAAAAATTTACTTATCTGAACACTATTTATTAGAAGTTTAAGTCACAGTCCTTCAAGTTGTGAATTTCAAAAGACATTTAAAAAATCCCTAAAGTGCCCCTTCATTCCTTCTTTCTGTCTCAATCCAGTCTTAAGTTTCCCTATTTATCCATTATTTTTAAAATCTCAACTTTGACATTTGAACATCCAACTTCTTTCTCAATCTTAATTTTTCAATTCTTAAATCTCATTGGGCAAGGAGATGTTCTGTTCTTTTCCCTATTCACTCCAGTCCTGGATTTTCCTTCTCCCATCACTGCATTGTCATCAGCTTGGTAAGCATAAAAACACTTTAAAATGAAGAGATACAGGGGCAAGTTTAAAGCACTGCAATATACCTTGTTGCACCAGAACCTGGTCAATGGCGTCCTGCTTAATTTCTAACAGTGGTCAGAGAGTCAAATAGGTCCCTTTTAAATCTTTCCCCTCTCACTTCAAATCAATGCTCTTTAGTTTTGGACACCCTTACCCTGGGGAAAAGACCATGGCAATTCACTTTATCTATTCCATTCACCATTTTGTAAACCTCAATAAGGTCACCCATCAGCCTCCGATTCTTCAGGGAAAAACCTTCCAGCCTATCCTTATCTCTCAAATCTTCTAGTCTCAGTAACATTCTGTAAATCTTTTCAGCACCCTCTCCAGCTTAATAACATCCTTCTTATAGCAACCAGGATTGTACACAATACTCTAAATGCAGCCTTAACAATGTCTCGGTACAACCGTAACATGCTGTCTCAACTCCTGAACTCAATGCTCTGTCCAAGAAGGTAAGTATGCCAAATGCCTTCATGCCACCACTTTCAAAGAACTATGTATCTGCCCCGTTGGGTCTCTCTGTTTGACAACAGGACCCTACCATTAACTGTGCAAGTCCTGCTTTGGATTGTCTTACCAAAATGCAACCCCTCGCATTTACCTGAATTAAACTCTATCTGCCATTCCTCAGCTTACTGGCTCAGTTGATCAAGATCCCATTGTACTCTTGAGAAAACCTTCTTCACTGTCCACCACATCTCCAATTTTGATGCCATCTGCAAACTTACTAACCATGTCTCCTATATTCTCAGTCATACTGTTTTATATAAATGATGAACAACAGTGGACCCAGCACCAATCCTTGCGGCACAACACTGGTCACAGTCCTTCAGTCTGAACAACAACCCTCTATTACATTCTGTTTCCTATCGTCAAGCCAACTTTATATCTAATTGGCCAGATCTCCCTGGATCCCATGTGATCTAACTTTATTAACCAGTCTACCATGCACAACTTTGCTAAAAGCATTGCTAAAGTCCATGTAGACAATGTCTACCACTCTGCCTTCACCCATCTGCTCGGTCACCTCTTCAAAAAACTCAAATCAAATTTGACAGGCATGATTTCCCTTGCACAAAGCCATCCTGCCTAGCCCTAATCAGTCCTTGCCTTTCCAAATGTATGTAGATCCTGTCTCTCAGAATCCCCTTCAACAACTTAACCACCACTGATGCATGCCACCGGAAGATGAGGTAGAAATTTAAGGTTTTAAATATTAAATTGAAGTTAAAAACATTTTAGGTCACTGGAAAATATTAATTCATGCTGAAGTAACAAAATAACATTTTAACTGCAAACTGCTGGAGCAGGTTTTTTAAGCATCAAAACGAAGAACAGTTGAAAACTATGCTTGAAAGTTGGCCACTAAGAATGCAGATTTCATTTCTATCCAGATTACTTTTATTGCATAGTTTCATTTTAAATCATAAAAGCACTCTTGCTATGATTGTAGCAGATTGCATCAATAAATTGAAATTTAAAAACCTGAAAACCAGATCTTGCATGAATAAAGCAGCAGGATTAACCTTTGTAGCAGTGTCAAAATATCTAATCTAGAATGTGAACGGCTCCCAGAAATACTTGCTGGAGACAGCTTGAACACATTTCCTTTAGTGTTTTACAAAATGTGCGAATTGTGACACACCTGGTACCGACTGTCTCTAAATACACTGTCTGAATCAGTTTTTAGTCACCTTCATTCTTGACCTTTTGTTTAAAAAAAATCGGAGGGAAATAGCAGTTTCAGTAAAATTCCTGAGGTCATTTTTTTTGGGGTGGCAAGGTGGCTCAGTGGTTAGCACTGTTGCCTCAGAACACCATGGACCTGGGTTTGACTCCACTCTTCAGTGACGGCCTGTGTGGAGTTTGTGCATTCTCCCAGTGTTTGTGTGGGTTTCCTCCAGGTATTCCAGTTTCTTCCCATATTCCAAAGACATGCAGGTTAGATGATTGGCCATGCTTAATTGTCCATAGTGTCCAAGTATGTGCAGACTAGGTGAGTTAGCCATAGTAGATGCAGGGTTATAGGGATAGACTGTGAAGGGTTAGTGTGGGCTCAATGGACTGCTTCCATATTGTAGGCATTCTATGGATTCTATGATATGTGACTTGAAAAAATATTATACCCACGTACACAAACCGAACAAATCCATTGTTATGTTTTAAATTCATTCACGGGAGAGGGCATTGCTGACTAAGCAGCATTTATTGCCCATCCCTAATTGCCCAGAGGACAGTTATGAGTCAATCACATTGCCATCCTTACCTGGTCTGGCCTACATGTGACTCCAGACCCACAGCAGTGTGTTTCCCTAAAGGGCATTAGTGAACCAGATGGGTTTTTCCCAACAATTGGCAATGGATTTGTGGTCATCGTTAGACTCTTAATTCCAGATCCTTATTGAATTCAAATTACATGATCTGTCATGGTGAGATTTAAACTTGGGTCCCCAATAGGCCATTGCCTATTGAAGGAACAGCCAAAGTCAAGACACAGAAACAGAAGATAAAAACAACAGAAGTTATGGAAATATTCAGGTTTGGCACCATCTGTGGAAAGAAACATTTCCCAATCCCACACAGCTTCAACCCACAACAGGGTTCTCTGAACCCCTAGTTAATCAACCTCCAGAATGATCAATTATCCTCTGCCATTTCCTCAAGCGTGATGTCAACAGAAACACTTTCCATTATCTAACCTCCAAAAGTTCAGAAGGCGCATCTAATCGACTACTAGGTCAGATAACTGCCTCCTTCACATTCTTCAACATCTTGTCATGCAAATATATTAATTGGTACCTCCATCCTTCTCAGCATCTTAGTCCTCGAATTCTTTATTTCGATGAAACAAAAATGAAATCCTACTTTCAATTTTACAGTCATATAAATATTTGATCTGTAAAATAGTATTCTTCCAGTGGATTTTTGCACAAATTTAGAAAGTTAGTACACACATTAAAACTCATTGCCACATGAAAAGTAAGACTTTTCTCTACTACATTCCAATGTGTCTTTAATGTCAATGTCTTAACATTGGCACCTATTTCATCAATTCATTCTTATAGCTTTTCTCAAGACGATTACTAGCAGTATGCAAGCACTTTTGACTGATGATCCAGAAGCATCAACAAATAGACTGCTCAGATTTGTTTTGAACCTGTTCAGATGCTAGGAGATTCCAATGGAGAAGGAGCAATAAAGTTACTCTTCTCCACAAATATTTACTATTAATGCACCATTAAATATTTACTGTAATTAAAGAAAGTTTTACTGAAGATCAGGCAGATACGGTAACAATTAATTCTTCTTGATCGGATTTCAATGAAAAATAAAATGACAGTTTACCAATGCTGCTGCCAACTAATAAGCAAACGTTTTGCTGACCCACCAACATTCTATTTAAAGATTCTCTTCAACCAGTTACTTTTTTTAAAAAAATAGACTTGATCTTGATTTGGCGGAGACATGCAGACCAAAGGAAATTGTTCAATTTTCTGGTCAGAGCTAAATTTTATTGATGATGAATGTGGAGCAAACTCAAGGGACTGAATGGCTTACTCGCAATCCTATCAGGCTAATCTTAATAGCCCAAGTCTATTTCATCTCTACACTCTAATTTCAGAATTGTTTTTCTAGCCAAGTGTACAGATCACTGATTAATCCCTTTTTTGTTTACTTTCATGCAATTTGGATTCCATCCAGTAAGGTTAGACCACAAGACCACTGAGATTGTGACTAATCTGAAAATCCTCAAATCCATTTTCCTGTCTTTTCCCCACAACTTTTAATCACTTACAGAGTAAAAATTTCTCAGCTTTGAACACACTTCACGACCCATCAACTACAGCCGTCTATGGGATGGATTTCGCCAATTCATCATCATGCAAGGAAGAATATTCCTCAATTCCGTTCTAACTCGGCAACCTTTTCTTTTGAGATGATACCCTCTGGTCCTAGACTCTCCCGCAAAGGAAAACAACTTCTCTACATCAAGCCCCCTAGGAATGCAGAATTTTCAATAACGTCACCACTTATTCTTCTAAACTTCATTGAGTTCAGGCCCAAAATAGTCAACCTCTCCTTATAAAGCAATCCTTCTATACCAGGTGAACTTTCTCTGAACTGCTTCCAATGCCAATATAACATTCCTTAGATAGCAGATCCAAAACTGTTTGCAGTATTCCAGCCATTGTCAACTAGTGTCTTGCACAGATTTACCAAAACTTCCCTATTTATATACTCCATTTTGTATAATGTGCATTTATAAAGCACCAACACAGCAGAATATTCAAGGTCTGTGTAAAGATTTGTAGCTCGGGTATTATTTGTCACAGTTGTGGGCACGTTTGCCAAGCTGAAAAGTTGACTTGCAGATGTTTTGTCCCCTGTCTAGGTGACACCTTCAGTGCTTTGGAGCCTCCTGTGAAGTGCAGCTGTACTGCCTCTTATGGAATTTATTTGATTCAATTCCTGGTGCTTCTGGTTGCCGGTTCCAGTTGTTCATTGTTGTGGCCAGTATATTGTGTTCAGGTCAATGTGCTTGTTGATGGGAGTCAGTGGATGAGTGTCATACTTCTAAGCCAGGGAAACAGTCAGACAAAACGGTTTCAGGAAGACCAGGGTTATGATTATGGATGCACACAACAGACCACAGAGATACAGACAAGAAATTGTGCGCCAAAAATTGTTAATTTCAAAAACAACAAATCAGAAGTGGACCACGACAATCAAACAGGCTATCACCATAGGACAGAACAGAACTACATACAGAAAGAGAATATTATTACAAGACAAAACGACTAAGCTAACCAACAGAGAAGACAACACGACAGACACCTGGGTTAGAAACTTCTCTAAAGCTTACAGACACAAAAAAAAGGCCATACTAGCCAAGGACCTCAACTACAATCACAAGAATGCAAAAACAACAGGCTTCCTAGCTGCACTAGAATGTCCACTCAGAACTAATGGAGTAACTGAAGAGATACAGCAAACAGCCAGACAAACCAACAAAAAAAAAGACAAACGAATAACCTCAACACCAAAGAGAGAGAGAAGCCTAAAAAACACTCAAAAATGACAAGAACATAATCATAGTACCAGCGGATTAGGGCAGAATGACAGTTTAATGGACAAGATCGAGAAACATATTCAGACAAAGAAACTACTTGCAGATACTGACACCTACCTACACAGAGGGAGTGTGACCCCATGCCACAACTAACCAGTAGAATAAACAACACACTACGGAACCTTAAAAAAACCAGACTAATAGTCAGGATTGATCTACAAAGAATGAAACCAGAAATCATCAACACCGCAAGATTTTACGGATTATTCTAAGTACACAAATCAGACATACCAGTTAGACCCATCATGACACTCCCAGGGGCGTCATCGCATAAACTGGCAAAAGAAATCCAGCAAAAACTAAAACATCTTATTAATAGATCCAAACACTCTATACAATCATCACAGGAATTCCTCGACAACATTATGAACATAAACATCGACAAGGACAAAGCATTGGTTTCATTTGATGTAACGGCACTGTTTGCTTCAATTGGCAAAACTCTAGCCAGAGAGACAACAGCCAACCTCTTGGACAAGCAGAACAGACAACACGACAGGGAACCTAACAACAAGGACGGCACACACAAACTACTAAAGCTGTGCTTGACGACACTCTTCCCATTCAACATCCAAATATACAAACAGATCAATGGAACACCTATGGGCTCACTCATCTCTGGGCTCATAGGAGAGGTAGTGATGCAAAGATTGGAACAAACAGCCCTACCACAAATCCAACCCAAACTCTGGATCAGATATGTAGATGACAATTTTGTTATCGTTAAGAGATCCAAAATCAAGAATACACACCGGATTATCAACATCACAGTCGTAGGGATCAGATATACAAGAGAGAAGGAAACCAACAATCAACTTCATTCCTGGATGTAATGGTAGAAAGAATACAGAATGGTGAATGCACCACAAAATTGTACAGAAAAGCCACACACACTGACCAGGTTCTGAATTACAACAGCAACCACCCAAACACATACAAGAGAAGCTGCATTCGGACCCTGTTCAAAAGGGCTACAACAGACTGCAGCACTCCCAGCCAATGAAAGGAAGAAGAACACTTCAACAGAATATTCACCAAGAACGGATATCCCCGCAACTTCATCTACAGATACCTAACAGACAAACAATACAATGAGGACATGCCACGACCTAACTCACTAGCTACGCTACCTTACATTTAAAAAAACTCAGAATTTACAGCCAGACCTCTCCGACCATCGGGTTTATGACAACCTAGAAACCGACAGCCACACTCTGACAACTTTCACGGGCAAAAGACCCTTTACCTAATCATGTGCAGGACTAATGTAATTTAGGAGGTTTCATGCAAAGACTGCATGAAACACAATATAGGGCAAACAGGCAGACAACTAGCAATCCGCATCCATGAACACCAACTAGTCACTAAACGCCATGACCAGCTGTCCCTAGTATTCATACACAGATGACAAAGACCACAAATTTGACTGAGACAACACTATGATCATAGGACAAGCTAAACAGAGGACAGTCAGAGAATTTCTAGAAGCAGGACACTCAGCCATGGACTACAATGAACAACTGGAACCAGCAACCAGAAGCAGCAGAAACAGAACCAAATAGATTCCAGAAGAGAGAGTATAGCAGTGCTTTACAGGAGGCTCCAAAGCACTGAAGATGTCACCTAAACAGGAGACAAAATGTCTGCAAATCAATTTCCTGGCTCGGCAAACATACCCACAACCACAACAGCAGAATATTTACATCACTCAAGGGAGGGTTGCATTACTGGCTGGGCCAGCATTTATTACCCATCCCTGATTGTCCTCAAGAAGATATGGGTGAGCTGCTTTCATGAATGTTGCAGTTACTGGGTCTAGAAACATTGAAAATGATGTCAGAGAAGACATTTCAGGATTTTGCCAGAGAAACATATTTCCATTTCTTCAAGGTTGCTAAGTGAGAATGGCAACTGGCTCAGAGGGGAACTTGCAGGAAGTGGTGTCCCCATGTATCTCCTACTGTCATCTTTCTAGCTGGTAGTGGTCAATAATTTGGAAAATATTGTCTCAGAAGCATTGGTGAATTTCTGCAATGCATTTTCAGGACAGTACACATTGCTGCTACTGCAGCATCAGTGGAGGAGGGAGTGAATATTTGTGGATGTGGTGCCAGTCAAGAAGGCTGATTTGTCTGGGATGGTGTCATATCTCTTGAGGTGTTGTTGGAGCTGCACTCATCCAGACAATTGGGGAATTCCGTATTCCGTTACTCTCCTAACTTTTGCCTTGTAGATGGTGGACAGGTTTCGGTGAGTTATTTGATGCAGGATTCCCAGCCTTTTACTTGCTCTTTTCGCCAGAGAATACCTATGCCTCGTCCAATTCAATTTCTGGTCACTGGTGATGTTGATATTGGGACTTCAGTGATGGTGGTTCTACTGAATGTCGAGGACAATGGTTTAATTGTTAGACATTGTCATTTCTTTCCACTTGTTATTCACCACTCACCAGCCGAAACTATTTAGGTCTTACTGCATTTGGATACGGACTACTTCAATTGGTCACAAATGTTGTTGAACACTGTAGTCAAAAGTGAACATCTCCACTTCTGACCTTATGATGGAGGGAAGGTAAAGTGACGAATCAACTGATGATGATGTAGTATTGGACATTCTCCTGAGGAACCTCTGCAGTCATCTCCTGGAGCTGAAATGACTGACTTCCAACAATCATAACTGTCTTCCTTTGTTGTAGATATGATGCCATACAGTACAGAGTCCCTAATTCTTATTGTCCCTAATTCTTATTGGCTCAGTAAGTGTCACCTGATAGCACAGATCTTTTTATTCACTCACAGGATGAGGGCGTCGCTGGTTAGTCCAGCATTTATTGCTCATCCTCAATTGCCCAGAAGGCAGTTAAGAACTAACCACATTGCTGTGGGTCTGGATTCACGTGCAGGCCAGAGCAGGTAAGGATGGCAGATTTCCTTTCCTAACGGACATTAATGAACCAGATGGGTTTTTCCTGACAATCAACAATGGTTTCATGGTCATCATAAGACTCTAAAATCCAGATCGTTTTTATTGAATTCAAATTCTAATATCTGCCATGGTGGAATTTGAACCCAAGTCCTCAGAACATTAATTGAGTTTCTGGATTAATAGTCTAGCGATAATATCACTAAACCATCACCACCCTGTTGATGACCACCTTACGGACGTTCTCCCTCTTCTCCAGCTCCCACCCATCCCATCTAATGCTCTCCTCCAGCCCCAGCCTGTCCCTGTCTCATTTTCTTCCAGCTCCCACCCACCTAAAGTCTCTCTTTACATGCCTATGTCCTGTCAAAACTCTTTGATCACTGATTTCACTTGTTTCCATATCCATCATAACTCTTCATCCAGTCACATTCTTATTCCTCTCATGGATGCCACACCTGTCCTGACACAAAAGTTCACATTTTCAGGAGAGATGATGAAATGTGACAGCAGTAGGAAGGGTTAACACAACTTGATTTAGCACAGTCTTAAAAATCCACCCATTTCAGCAAATAATGAAATGAAATTAATTTGTTCATCCACATAGCTTCAAATCAAATGCAGTTTCCTTTTTATATGTGCTGCCCTGCCGGTTTTAAAAGTAGGTGTTTAGTAACCGTGCCCAATGCATTACAAATGATAAATAACCCAACTTTCTTCATAAACCTGCAGGTCAGAAATCATGAAGCATGCATCGAGATTAAATCCATTTACTTCATCCAATGTATTTATGTGTTCACATGGATATGATGAACTGTGTTCACTATGTATATATAACTTTTGTTAGTCTTTCTGGGCCATCCTGCTCCAGATTGAATGACAAGCTACCAAATGCTGCTCAGTAGGGTGCAATCCTAAACCTGGCTGAAATCCAATGTTGGCAGCAAGTGCTCCACAACAACCCCCCCCCCCCCCCCCCCCCGCCCCCCCCCCCCCCCCCCCCCCGCCCCCCCCCCCCCGCCCCCCCCCCCCCCCGCCCCCCCCCCCCCCCCCCCCCCCGCCCCCCCCCCCCCGCCCCCCCCCCCCCCCCCCCCCCCCGCCCCCCCCCCCCCCCCCCACAACAGAGAAAACCAGCCACAATGGAATTTTCCAACATCCCAACCCAATCACAACCTTTTAGCAGTGTCTCCTAGATTCTGTGGCAGTATCCAAGTCCTCGCTTTCCACTCATACTCACTTCTAGATACACGACCCCTTCCCCCCACAACGTCAAACTTGATCAGCTCAAGTTCACTGCTCCTCTAATGAAAACTTTCCTGTCTCCCACAGCCACTGCTCCTTCAATCAATGCTCTTTCCATTCTCGCAATGAGGATATGGGCCCAGGTACCACATTTTCCTGCTGAAGATAGGGTGAGAAGGATGAAACCAAAAAGTTTATCATGTTTACTATTATAAGAAACAGCATTTATGACTTTAAGGACTTTTGCAGTCTTTGGCCAGAAAATCTACTTGGAGGAATGTGTACATAGAATTGTATGAATGTAGACAAAGGTTTGGGAGGCAATGAACACTTCCAAGAATTTGAGAAAAGGGGGTTGGCGATGGGGTGAATAGTTTACATGCACGAAGTAGTTAAGCAACATCATAAAATTTATTTTTACCTATAGTTATGATGCCTATTATGGTCTGAATTATGGCTGTATATATACACACACACACGTCAAACTTTCAAATATGTTTTTTAAGCAATTGTTCATCAAATGCTACTTATAATTTATAAATAAATAGGACCTAGATTTTGACCCCACCAACACTCCTCTTTTTAACACCTGAATGTCAAGATTTCCCTACCTGTAAGTGGAAATAAAGATAACGATTTGTATCCAAAAGCTCTGGATGCAGACTATTGATTAGTGCAATTGCCTCTTGAATTTGTCCATTAAGTATCACCTCACGAATTTTAATACGTTCATCAAGGGTGTCCAAGTCAACACTGGGCTCAATCCCTGATTCCACTCTAAATTTTTCTGCTGCTTCCTTAAATCCTTCTGAAACAAATCATACATTAAATTATAATTGTATTAGCAGGTAAACCGTAAATTATCCTGGAAACGCCTCACAAAATATTTTATTATTCCTTAAAATTTCACATGAAGTGAAAAGTCAAACTTTCATAGTTTTCCATAACATTAAATTTAATCCACATCACACACAACACTTTGAAAGAATGCTTAACATGAATATAGTGTTTCCATACACATCCAATCACTGCATAACCATAAAATACAAAACAGGACATGTGCTCCTGACTACGTGATGGCTGACCTCATTTCCAAATCCCTCATTAGTGCATCAATAGTCTGTCCCATTTCTGCAATTTAAAACAAAACTATCAAAGCATTTCTGATAAGTTAAAGTTTAATTGAAGACCTAATAACCCCAAGATGATCTAGATTCATAGTAACATTAGGTTCTTTCCCATTCCATCTTAAATCCTTCATTACTTTTTCTTTCTTCTTGATGAATGTAACATTAAGTTTTAGAAACTCATCCTACCTACACTACTAACTGATGTTATGCCCACACTTTAAACAATGCAACAAAAAGTATTGTTGGCCAATCCAAGAAAGGTGCACAACTTCTAGTACATTTGAAATAACGGCAACATCCATTTGTGTGCCTGATCATTCTATCTCCTATAAAATGGACCATATTTTGGCTTAGGCCCAATGTTAACTGCAAAACAAAATATCAAAGATGCATAAACTGAAATGCAGTACATATTCTGAATGTTTAATCTTAGAATTCTGAATATGTTGCTATTATAAAATTAAGTTGAACTCACTGCAGATGACTTCGACTTGATTGCAACCTTTCTATCAAAACAAAATGTAGCATAACACAAGTAGCTTTTACCATTCAGGTTTGGCAACCTCTTTACAGAGTTAACTAACATTCCTGGTCACTGACCTTTCATAATAATTTCAAACTGATAAAGAGACACTTAGTTTAAATGTAACTAAACTTTTCTGACCATAGATGCTGCCAGATCTGCTGAACATTTCCAGCATCCACTGTACTTTACTGTTGTGGTACCTACAGTTTATGGGCAGATGCTAAGACAAATTGGCATAATTATGTCAAAAGTTTTCTCAATATCACATGTTTCTCCAACGTAATAGTTACAAATGTTTGCAGAATAGCAGTATTGCTATTTTGCAATACTCTGCAGGGCTGCAGCAAAAAAACTTAGTCACGAGTACTGCTTTAAATTGTTCAAACTTCTGATACCATCGATAAAGTCACAATAGAAAAACAAGAGCAATTACTGAATTACACCCTCAAGTATTTGATAAAAATTAGCATGGTTATGATATTTAAGTGCCCACTGACTTAACTATAAATTTTCAATGTACAAAAAATCTTAATTTGACTGACCAATAAAAAAAACTCGCATTATTTTGATTCAGCTAGCTCATATAATCAATTTGAAGTCCTATCATTTAGGGAATCATAAAAAGATACTGCATTGGAGACCTGTGCCTCTGAAAAACTGTTCAATTAGTTCCATTCTATCCCTACAGCCCTCTATTTTTCCCTTATTTATCCAATTTCCTTTTGAAAGTGAATACTGAATACACTTCCATCACTGCTTCAGGCAATGCATTCCAGTGCACAACGTGCATCATTTTAAAAAATTGTCTTGCCTCTAACTCTTTTGCCAAGTACCTTAACTCTGATCAGTTACAAAAAGCTTTTCTCAAAAACTAGCCAAAACCCTTTGAAGATTTTGAACATGACCATCAAATCTCCCTTTAAATCTATTCTGCTCCAAGGAGCTCAATCCCAGCTTCTCTGATTAACTCATAGATCTTAAGTCCCAAATCCCTGGTGTGGTCTGACAAGTTGCTTTCAGAACCTCTCATCTCAAAATCCTTCCTAATCTTTCTGGCGCTCAGAATTGAACACACCTCCACCTGTGGCCCAACAAGTAATTTATAAAGATGTAAGCATCTTTGCTTTTGTACTCTATTCCTCTATCCTCCATACCTTGAAGATATTATCTATTGGATGATAAAATATCATTTATAAATATACAATAGAAATGACCCTTAATATTGCATTGTATAAAATAGGCATTGACAGTTAAACATAGTTAGAAAATAAACACCTTTACACACAAAACATTAACCTGCCTGTTCACAAATTCTGACATATTACATTTTATCCATTTTCATTATTTGAAGCAGTTTATTTCAAGTTAGCTTTTACAAAATATAAACCTTTCCTTGACCCAATTTCTTGCAAGGTCTCAAAACTAGGAAAATTAATCCACTTCAGATGAAGATTCTTTTTTGGCAAAATAGATTTGTTCCTAAAATTCTGCCTGCAATACTGGGTTATTAGGGGCTCTTAGGGCTCTTATTATTATCTATATTATCTCTGTTATTTTTTGCGTCAGTCTTACCTGTAACTAGATAATTCATTATAAGACGATTCATGTCAGCTCTTTGGATGTGCAAGTTATTGAGTTTTTCCATCCATTCATCTTTAGTAATTTCATCTGGTTTTTCTGTGTAACTCATAGTGAAACAGCTGTAGGACCAAAGATAACACATGTAATTATGTCGCTGAGGATCAATTAAAATAAGACAAGGTAAACCTTAAAACTTCAGAATTAATTATCAAAAACAAGATGGAAAACAAAGCAAGAAAAATGACTTGCATTTATAGAGTGCCTTTCACAATCACAGGAAGGCATGTGCTTTACGGTTAATGAACTTAAGCATAGTCACCAATAACAATATAGGTGCAAGTCCTGCAGCAACCATAAGGATGGTGCACAGAAAGCAAATGGTCAACAAGAGGGTAAGATTCTTTTTAAGATCTATGCACACATGGCTGTTCTGCAAAGACCATACTATGTGAAAATACATCAGAAGTTACATTGGTAGTCATAGTTTTAATGCAGGAAATGTGACAGCCAATTTGAGGACAGTAATAATAGTGATATTGACAGCAAACAGAAAAGCTGCATTTTTGATGAAGGAGAAGAAATTCATTTCCACAAAACAGTAATGTGGGACTGAAGTTCACCAAAACTCGACTGAATGCCAAGTTCAGGAACTTTCATGAAGGACTTCTCTTGTGAGCTAGAGCTTCTTTCTCCAACACAATTCTCTCATGCTCACCTGATTATGCATACACTATGCCTCTATGGTACTCCATTCATGCAACCAGTGAGCAAAGATGGAAGTACATGCCACTATGCTGACATCATGGCACCATATTTAAAGTCAGCCATACCAGCAGTACAAAATAGGAGGAGTTGCTCTTCACAGTGCACATTGGAGGAGGGGAACTAAATACAAATGCTTCAGAGGGTGGTACGGGTGACATCTTATTTCTAACACAAACTCACTTTCACATATGTATTGTATCATACAGTGATTGTTGATAAGACACATAATGATGTAACAGCAACTACAAGCATCAGGTTAACTATCTTAACTAACTAAGATACCATCTTAGAACCCTGTCCTAAAGATTTCTACTCTTTCCGTAACACCACGTAGCATTATATTACCTTAGTGTTCAACACAGAGCATCACATACTTGAAAGCCTTCAAACGGTTGAAGATCTTCATTTTAATCGGACAATGGCAAAGGCGAAGGCAAAAAACTAAAAAAAAGCTATGTTCATTTCTGAGAATGATAGTAACAGTTCATCTTTCATGCAACCACAAACTTGCAGTCAATGATCACTGTGCCCAGTTCTATTAGAATTAGGTGTTAACTAAATCCTGTTTGGCTTGTTATGCCCAACACTGCACTCTATCATGTCAGTACTGCAAGATCCCACCAACCTGATCTGTCAGACGATAGTCTGCTGCATAAGTGGTGGAAGAATAAACTGAACTACAGCTACGCTCGGCCTCAATGAAGGAGGCTGTGTAAAGGAGTCATGTGCCATGGCTTCAGAAGGCAACCCTCATCATATAGTAACTACCCTTGTAAGAAATTCAGTCCTTGAAACAAAGCAAGAGCAAGTTCTCGAGGATACAGGCATCACGGCCGGTCTCAGAGTACGTTGCACAGACTTCTCAGATCACAGAACTATTATGGTACAGAAGGAGGCCATTTCGTCCATTATGCCTACACCTGCTCTATTAACTAGTATAATTTCATGAAAAAAAAATCCCATGCAAGGACTGCACAAAACACCACATCGGACAAACAGGAAGACAGTTGACGATCCGTATACACGAACACCAACTAGCCACGAAACGACACAACCAGCTATCCTTAGTAGCCACACACACAGACGACAAGCAACATGAATTCGACTGGGACAACACTACCATTATAGGGCAAGCCAAACAGAGAACAGCCAGGGAATTCCTAGAGGCATGGCATTCATCCACAGACTCTATCAACAAACACATCGACCTGGACCCAATATACCGGCCACTACAGCGGACAGCTCGAACTGACAGCCGGAAGCGGCAGAGACAGGCCACTATAAATGCCGGAGGAAACAGCACAGAAGCGCTTCACAGGAGGCTCCCAAGCACTGAGGATGTCACCTAGACAGGGGACGAAACGTTTGCAAGACAAATTCCCAGCTCGGCGAACAGAACCACAACAACGAGCACCCGAGCTACAAATCTTCTCCCAATCTTTGAAGACTATGAGATTCCACATAGGGTATCAGTAAGTTTTTAAAGCAGCCAATACCTTGAACGTTTAGTACAACTGTCACTTTAATGGCCACACAGCGCAGGTCACAGATCCCACACATAGTTCTGTGACAGTGTTCCAGGATCTCCTTAGTCTGAAGCAATGCACCTGGCTCATCTGAAGCAAGCAGCACAGAATGATAAGACTGCTTACTGACTGAGCTGCAGCAGTGACCTCATCATGGAAAAATGATACAAAGCGGTGATCGACCATGAATTGCACTGCTAACAGGATGACCAACCATCCTTTCAGGCAACAGATGCACATCAGTAGTTGGCATACTTTGTCCTGGGACATCCTCTGTCCGTGGCAATATTCATTGCCCATCTGGACAAAATAGCAGATATATCCGGAGCTCCTGCACCTTCTCTGCATCCTGAGAGGACTTTCAGCTGTGACTTCATAATGAGAGGCTGTTTGGCAACCACTGGAGGTTCTTGCTGCTACAGGAATCGCTGGCACAATTGCTCCTCCATTTATCTGCATCTTCATAACACTGCTGCCATAAAAATGATGACTTCTGCTGTGACTAGATTCATTGGACACGGTTCCAATAAACCTATGATCACAAAA